>NW_009926291.1:0-10257 GCF_000696875.1 Nestor notabilis
CCAACCTGTAGCTGTGCCTGGGGTTGTGCCCGATATCATCTACATATCTTCAGCATGCAAATACAAGGGGGCTGAGCATCGTAAAAATTCATTCTGAAGTGCTGAGGGTCTTGCAAAGACTAATCCGTATGATACTTCTATAGGATGAAGAGGCATTGTTATCTTCCTCTCACAGAAAGAGGCTTGAGGTGTTTCCACTGTGTTGGTAATACTGCACACTGTCTTGGTTTCAGACTGGGGAACTCGTGTTTCGTTACCTGATTTCAGTTCCTAGCTTTTAATTTTTCCTCACCAACTTGTCTCTTACTTAAAGGGCTAATCCTCCCACTCTAAAGAAGAATTCTGCAACTCCTTTGCTACCCAAACTGGGGAGCCAAGCCTGCTCTGCAAACACATCTCTCTCTTTGCAATCACATGTAGGAAATTACAATTTCCCTTCAGATAAAGAAGTGGTATCTGAGGAATATTTATTATAAGATACTTTTCAATTCAACACAGCATTAAACAGAGAAGTAATTAGTATCATGTCATGCATCAGTTCTCTGTATGGTACTAAAAATTATCTGATTATAGGAACAGACAGTTTGGAAAAACTATTTTTCAAGTTTGCGTCATATTATTTAATGGAAAATATAGACTTAAATGTCACTTTGTTCAGTTCTTTTTATTATTTTCTATCTACAGAGTCTTTCTCATGTCATGGAAATGAGTTGTTTGGGTTTTTTTTTTTACTGTTGTATGTTCTTTCCCCTCTGGAAGTCTGTATACCAAGGGCTTTAAGTGCAGAAATATAAATGGCAAGCATTTGCTTAAAAAACATTTAGTCACTCTTCTGCCACAAGCAACTGAGGTGTAAGTGTCCATTTGTATTCAATTGCTTTTCTGATATTTTTGTAAACTTGTGGTTTGTGGAAATGATAATTGCTTACCTATTCATAGGAGTGTCTTGCACACCCCCGTGAATCATTCCAAGCAGTAGTGCAGGCAAGCTTCATGATGCATTTAGCTTGAAAGAATATTCCCAGAAGTAAGTGTGGGCATCACCAACGAAAAGATTAAGTTAAATTGGTTTATGATTATGATTTCAAGTGCATCAAATGTTCTTTTGTGATATATCTAGGAGGTTGTTATTTGACTGTCCAATTGCAGCAGCTTCATCCTTTCCAGCTCTATTGGCAGGGTGAAAAATATAACTAAACATGATGTTGTGAACTGGAGTGCAGATGATTGCTTTGTCAGGTGCTTATATGCCTCTGACCTTAGGTAATTTGTCAGCAGAAAGGTAAAAAAGATATGACTGTAAACAAAAGTGGCATTTAATCTCAGTGCAAGCCTAATGGTAGAGGAACAAGTAGTCAAGAAACAGTGATTTGAGGTAACTGAAGCAACAGGTCAGAAGCAAATGAAGTGCCTGCTTTATGTGTTTGGGGAGCTTGGTATGGTGATTCTGTAGCCTCTTGCAGGCCATAGGTTTGAGGCTTCTTATTTCACTCAGCATGTGTCAAAGGAAATCTGAGCCCTGCAGTTCCAGTCTTTCTGGGCAGTTTTTGCGGAAGGTGTCCAATTCAAGATATGCAAATGGATGGATAATATCAGATGGACCATGCCACTTCTCTCCTGGTCCCTTCCAAAACATAGTATATGCAGTATGAAACACCAATTACCTATAGTTTGGACCAACGACCATCCTAATCAACATTGTTAATGTTCTACTTTGTACCTACATTAAATGAATCTGAAGGCAGATAAATGTAGAAGGGATACTTTTAACCTGACTTTTCTACATTACAAAACTTCGAGTGCCAGGGAAATGCATCACAGGGTTCAGCTGAAAAGATATCCTTGCAGATACGCAATATATGCCATCTGTGCTGTGCCATCTTTCAGCCATAGCAACTTAGTATTAAGAATGGTTAAAGGAAGTTGCTTCTGAATCCTTTAGCTTAAGGAAGTACATGATCTGTAAATGAACCAAGTAACATCTTGATTCCATGGTATGTGGGTGTTAAAGGGATGGAGGGGAGGGGAAGAACCCTCAGTCATGCTGTGACTATTGGAGCATTAGAACAAACCCAGGCATTTGGCAGCAAAATGTTGTCAACCAAGATGTTTAGTGGAATTAGCCAGTTGTTAAGTTAAATCAACAGAAGCCATCTTTCATTGCCCTGCATAAGTTCAGTCTATCAAGTGGCTCTTTCCATCTGTTTTTTCCATTGTCGTTGTTTCCCCCTCCTCTGTTTTAAATAACAGCATGTTCATCATTTTGCCCTCTTGACTCAGTCTTCTCTCTGTGATATCAACTCTTACAAAACAGAATTATTGCGCAAAATATCACATGTCTAACAGCAGAAAATCTCTCCTCTATAAGTATTTTACTTAAAAAAGAGTTCAGATACAGTCTGTGATGTGACAGTTGATGTTAATTTTTTTCTTTAAATAAAAATGCTTTTATAGTATATAACGAGAAACACTGCTAATGTGGATAGAGGGGAGGATTCCTTTCGTGCCACTACAAAAAGATGTCCTGAAAAATATGGGCATCTTACAGAGTTTTACTGTCATACCAGCTTCTTGTAGATTGACTCCTACTTCTTCCCAGTCCTTTAAGCAATGGAATTTTTAAAAGTAAGAATGTGGGTGCTTATTGGGATTTTTACAAGGAGCTGATTCTATTTCCTGCTGTGATTCTTTTGGCAGCAGTGTAGCCTTGTCCCTAGGGGTGTCATTGGGAGTCTGCTGCAGAGTAGGTTGATCTTGTTATACTGTTGTTTAGCAGAGGAACATGCTCAATGCACTTGATAAATTGTAATAGAAATTTCTGATATTAAAACCATTTGGCATGAAAATTAGAATTTGCAGGTATTATGGTGGTAGAAACAAAACAACAGTAATGCAACATACTCAAAGAAATACCTTACAGAAATTACCCTTATTTAAGCTGCAACTCTAGCTGTAAAACTATGTAAAAGCACTGAATAAAAGTCTGATAGGTAAAATGACTACAAGAGAGATTTAAAAAGGTATGAACCTGAGTCAGTTACCTAGGAATAAGATGAAGTTACAGTCCTAGCAAAATGAAATACTTGTAAGGATAATATTGTTTGCATAACAGCTAACATCTCACCACGAAGAGTCAACTGAAGACGCCTGCTGACATTAAAATTCCATATTGTTAACTGTTTCAATCCTTATCCGAAGAAGGATTTAGCATTAATGTATTTGCATAACTTCCTTCAATTTTTTATTTTTTTTTTTTTCCTGGGCATGTCAGCTGTTATTTATATGCCAAATGGGAGCATTGTAAGATGAAGCCTATAAGCTGAGAATAGACATATTCAGATGGGCAGAGTATATAGTCAGCAGGAGAACAGATGTATCACCAAGTCATATTGGCTAACATGAAACTCAGCAGGTGGTAGATATAAATTAAGGGTTGCAGAGCACTGGAACAGGCTGCTCAGGGAGGTTATGGAGTCTCCCTCTCTGGAGACATCCAACACCCGCCTGGACATCCTGTGTAACCTGCTCTAGGTGTCCCTGCCTTGCTAGGGGTGTTGGACTGGATGATCTCCAGAGGTCCTTTCCAATCCTAACGATCTGTAATTTCTGATTTTTTTTTTTCTGATATCTGTATGTTGTCGTGGTGTAAGCCCTGTAGTCCCACTTGGTTTAACCTGCCATAGTGTTTTTCTTGTCAGGGGACTGGAAGAGGTCTGTATTTATCAAATTGCAAATGATCAACAATTATCTAGGAAAAGTAAATATACATTATTTTAAGGAGAGGTCTCTTGCATCCCTGAAGCACATCAAAATATCTCATACAATACAGTTGGGAATTTTAATTTTAATAATTATTTGTCTAGAATTATTTGACTTGAAGTAATTTCTTTGAATTTTATTCACTTAACAGATTGAGGCAAATTTTGTGATGGTCAGAGCTGTGTGATTCTCTGCTTGCTGAGCTCTATTAAACATTTGATTCTTGGTATATGAGCAAGGATTGACAGTTTTGTAAAAGACCGGTACTGTTTTTCCACAGAAGTGGAATATGGCTTCCATAAGGATCATGGATCGATACCATCCGTTATAATTTGAACTGAGAAGACTTGATAACCCAGAATAGAATTTGATAAACCAAAATATTCTTGTTTTAGCCAAAAATAAGTTGTTCTGAGAAGTAATGGAAAATATGTCTGAGTAGCAGATGACCTACAGAATGAATTGTATACTTGTCAATCTTTATTACATGTGTGAAATTCTTAAAGGATATCTAAAAAATACTGCAATGATGTGTGTGTGTATATATATATAATGTAGTACAGATTGGCAGAGCTGCCATGCTCTGCTGTACAGGCATGGAGTTGCTGGGTGGCTTTCTCAAGGTCATAAACCACCCAGGAGGTGTGAACTTCCTTAGTTCTTTTCTTTAACAAGTCAATTATTATTCTTCACTTAAGGAGGGAAAAAAATAATGTTTGAAAAGTTTCTAGTGCAAAGTAAGTAAGTAAGTAAAACCAAAAAGTGCAGCATAGAACTATGACTTAATCAAATCACTTGTCAGTGACAGATCCAGATCTCCATGAACTTCCATTTTGCTAATTGGTGCTTCTCTGGCTTAACCTCTTCTTGAATTCGGCATAATCTCAAGCTTCCAGAAGCAGCAGTCATGTTTCCAGTCCCACTTCTTTTTTGCCATCACACCTATTTATATGTGAGATTCCTGTTTTGATTTGGCTCTGCTTGCTTGCATACAGGTGGGAAACGAGCTGGGTTGAAGAAAGGGTAGGACCTGGTCTCTTGGCACAGGATTTGCTCATTCCAATAAATTATTAATTGAACTGTAAGACCAAGACAAGTTATTAGCAGTAAGTGACAGACTTATTAGTCAAAGTAACCTTCCTTTTTCCTCATGTGACTAGCTAGAGAAAAATTACCTGAATGAAAGTGCTTTCAGTAAATTTGTAGGTGACAATGATTTGGTGTGGTCAAGAACACATAGTCATCCAGCTTTGACTGTAATATGTTCCCACTGGGAGGATAGCCAGTGGAGAGCAAAGATGCCAGGAATAGGGACCTATTTTCTCAGATAATCAGATTTTGGTACGTAAAGAGAAGGCCCACAAGACTTACCTGTTATGGGTGTCAGGACTGGAATGTACAGCAAGAGTTCAGCTTTGCACCACTGTCACGGAGCAAATTCAATTTCATAATAGAGTGTAGGAGATAGTGGAGTGTTACGTGAGATGATGAATGCTTTTCTGTGCAAGAAAGCAGAATAATTTTTACTAAAGTCCTTATAAAGTCCATATAAACAAGTATTATTATTCTTTTGAGAAGTGCCCATTCTGGAGGCAGGGGGGAGGTCACTGGTGCCTTTAGGAGAGCTAGCCAGGCTGGACCAGGGTGAGGAGCTGCCACTGCCTCCTCACTCCAGGAGCAGATGAGAGAGTCAGTGAGGATCTGGGGGCTGCACAGGGAACCCAGGTTACTGTAGTGAGGGTGGCCAGCTGGGTCCCACAGGCAGTCTTGGGCCCTGGGCAAAGCTCACTGTGGACAGTGAGCAGGACTGCTCAAGACAGGCCAGCAAAGCAGCAAAGGTATCTCCCATGGCATGGGGACAGCTGAGAAGTGGCTGTGGTTTTGTTCAGTTCTCCCTAGAAAAGTCAGAAGTTTTCTCTACTTGAAAAGTTAGGTGGTGGTGTTTTAATCCTAGCAGAGCCTTTGAGTTGTCTGAGTTAAAGACCCTTCAGACAGCTTTATGGAATTTTTAGAAAGCTTAATATAAAGTTTTATTTGACTATGAAATTTACTAGCAGGCTCACTTGGGAACCAGTTTCACCCTGATATATACCCACCCACAGGTACAGGTATATATTTGTTACAGAAATACTTATTGTAAACAGCCTGTCAATTCCTTGGCTGGTTTTTTTTTGGTTTGTTTTTTTTTTTTTTAAATTAAAAAAAAAAAAGAAAAAAATTACACCTGCTCTTGTTCAGAGCTGCCTCTGTGTAGCTCTTGATGACAGCAGCCTTACTCATCCTCTTTCTGTTCTGTTTCATGAGAGAAAAGGGCAATAAGGGAAAAAGTTGGGGGAGAAGTAAATCAAATGTCAATGAAAGGTTCTTACCAAGTGCCTCAGAAGAATAAAGGACTGCATTTACCTGTGATTATTCAAAAGTAGCACTGGATTTTTGTTTCTTTTTCTGGGTGGACAAAAGTGAGAAAATTGCAGGGATGGGAATTTCCATTTGTGGTTCACAAAAATGTGCTTTAATTTCAAACAGTGCAAGTCTTGTGCTATACTAGTAGTTTATTTACAGATGAAGATGGCCTTGGGTTTAAGGTACAAAAGTGAAAATTGGAGCATACGTAACTTCTGTCTCAGAAGCTGTACATCTTCCTTGGGGAGATAATATAGGTGATTTAAATTCTATCTGCAGAACTGCCAGAGTACATTTATTCTTTATAGTGGCATAGTGAGACTAATTTTATTAATCCCTTGAAGTGCTTAGAGGGCAGCTGTGGTAGATGTGCAAAATACTAGTACTTGCAAATGTTCTAGACGCCTAAATACATAAGAATAGGGCAATGGACATGATACTGCAGGCTGCATACTGAAAAACATGGGAGTGCCAATTGATAATAAGAATATTAATACACATCAGATAGTCCACACTGGCAGCTGGCTGTTTGACTCTTATAAGTGTTATGATTTAATTACTACTACTTGGCAGGTCTGAGGATGTTCTACAGACTGGTAAGATTAGATTTGGTGTGCATGAAAGGGATGGGCAATATCTTGCCTAATCCAGCTATGTCTTAGTTTTTCCCCATTATGAGTATAGCAGAGCTTCAGAAAGATTGACACTTTACATGGAACATGTTGGAATCACCTTGCTTTTGTTCTTTTTAATATCATGCATATGATGAGATTAAAAAGACCTGCCTATTTGACAGTTTCAATGAAAATTATGTTCTCCTTTAAGTGTAGCATTGTCCCCAAATGAATAAGTTTGGATCAAGAGAGCTCCTATAAATAATATAAATTTTTTAAAAGGCTGCTAATCTTGTTTAATTTTATTTATTAAGTTGTTAGCAGTAATCTATTACACCATGCAGATAAAGTGTGAAATTTTAGGATAGAAGTCTTTATTGCTGAATTCTAAGCAACATTGCATTACCTGTTTTTTGTTTCTTTTCTATTTTTTTTCTAGTGTTTTTCTTCTTCTTTTCTTTTTTCTTCTAGTCTATTCCCCCTCCCATTGTATCACAAGAGAAAAAAAAATTACTTCTTTAATGTTTAACAGAGAATGAAACTGAAATTCAAATAATAATGAAAATTCTATTAAGAAAATTACTATTTTCATCCCCCCCAAAAAAAAACCCCCCCCCCATTTTCCTGTCACCCAGGTGGATGAGAACCTAGGAACAGGCAGAGGGGTAAAGATGTCACATAAGGGCAAGTATGCCATGGTTTCATCTTTCTGACAACTCCATAGAAACAAACAAACAAAACCAAACCCAAAACAATACCTCAAACCTGTTAAGAGTTGGTCCTATTTGTTTGCAGTAGAAAATAAGCTTAGAGCTGATTGTTTGCTCAGAAGTAAAAAGAAGATAGAACTTCTGTATGAAGAGCAAGAGTATACTAGTCAGATGAAATTGCCTGTGAGAGAGCTAAATCCATGTTCAAATTCTGTTACAATGCTATTTTCCTGCTCCTATAATCTATGTATAAGATTTCTGTACCTCTTAGAGCATGATAACAATGTTTCAGTTAGTCAAAATTCAATTTTAGGAAAACAATTAAGATGGAGGGGAAAAAAAAAACCCAAACTTTAAATGTGTCACAAGAAATGAAAGATTACAGGTATGATGTGATGATCCACCTCATAAGGCATGAACATTTTTTTGAGAACAGCAGAAAGATAATAACCAGCAGGAAAGCTGCATGGCGAAGAGTAGTAGAAGATAAATTTGGTGATAATCACCAAATAGCTGATGAGCCATACCCCACCTGCAAGAAAGTCTGAACAGGGAGAGAAGCCAAATCAAAGGTCTGCTCGTTACCCAATTTGTATGGAAATGGCATGGTGCAGTAGTTCAGTAGTGTTAGTTTGACTGACTATGAGTATGTGATGGACTTACCGGAGCAAGGTTGGTTTTCTGTGCAAAGTTTAGTCTATACTGGAAAGTAGCTGGCTTTATACTGCCAAATTCCCCTCTATGCAGGCTCTGTTGTACAGGGACTGGAAGACTCTGGGCTAGGGGACTCCTGAAAACAGCAAGGACTAGATTTGGGAGGGGAGCTTGTAGAAGACTGCTGGATGGCTTGGAGGGCAGCATCCCTCACAATTATAATGTGGAGGCAATTATACTGTGGTCATTTCCATGGGAAAGGCCTTGGCCAGGTAGGAGATGATCCTGTGCTAGGAGTAGGATGATTCCAGCTGGGGGTTGTGCTAGTATGAGAAGAGTACTTCCTGAGCTGTAGGTTCTTTCTTGGATGCTCTTGTTGCCACTATTTCATTATTATTATTATTTGGAGTATGCCACCTACTTATGATTTTGGGAAATTATAGGTTCTTCAAAATTCAAGCCGACTTTTGTTTGTTCCTGAAGAGACAAGGTAGTTCCAGAACTGAAGATGGCCAACCCTGATCTAAGCAATCAAGGTTAAAGGACAAAGATTACTTGAAGGCAGTAGCTTTTTTTTTTTTTTTTCCAGGTAGATAAACTGCATACATGCAGCTGTCTTCTCCAATTCCATGTGGTGATGCTAAGGGAGGAAAAATTCTGTCTTGCCATTATATTCACATCAGCTTGCATCTATTATGTCTTTTCAGCACAGAAAGATGCCTGATAATATTTCCTTGGCATTTTGTCCATTTCCAGTCAAATTGTTTGGGATATCTTTTTCCCTACTTAAGAGGGTAAGGATTTTTCTTAAACTCTCTTATTTAATTCGTCAGAAAAAACAATTCAGTGTCCCTTTCTAGGAGCTTTTACAGTAGGTTTCTGCAGTAATACTTGTTTTCTCTTTCTTTTGGGAAAGCATTATATTTGAATGGTGTAATTCTGCCTGTGCAAAAAGTGATGCATCAGCAGTGTCTAAAAAAAAAAGTTCTGTCTGATCAAATGAAAATCACTAACCTGTTTTCTAACCTGAAAATGTTCTTCTGCATCACTGGATTTTCCATGGGGGAAAAAGGAGTAGAGAGACAGAAGATTAACTGGGTGTTTAAAGTGAAGTACGCAGTTCAATGCTAAGATAAATCAGGAGACTATAGCTGTGGGTGAAGTTTCAAGGTTGTCAGAAGTAAAAGAGATAGCTGATTTTCTCACTGTTTGTCCTGTCCCCATCTGTCAGCTTCCCTTCAGCCCCCTAAAGTCTCTGTAAAGTGAAAAAGCCTAGGCAGAAATGGTTTACTCATTTCCAGAATTACATTCTTTCTTAAATGTGACTCTTCCAGATGTAGTTATGTTGTTACTCAAAGTCAGCTGGTTTTAGCTAAAGTTCTTTAAAGAGTCCACTGATGTAAGCTTCTTTGGTTTTGTTACTTAGCATAAGACATGAAAAAGGATGTTATTTTGAGTGCGAAATATCAATACTTCAAGTCTGGTCTTGTAAGAATTGCTGGTACCTAAAACTAAAGATTCCTTAAATACCACTAATACGCATCTCCTGTACAAAAAGAAATGCTGCTCTTCAGAGCAGTTAATGCCTGCTGTAGTACATAACAAACCTTTGTATGGAAGTTTAATGTTTGAAAATTACAAATAGAGCAACCAGCTAGGGTGCTTAAGATTAAAATTTCTAGAGTTTGTTGCATTTTAGTTATTATATGCCTTTTTTTCTGGGGGCTGGTCTGCAAAGACATATTTTCAAAGGCTTCCAAAGTATTTCTAGTACTTTACTATAAAATCTATTACTCATTTGAATGCACAGAAGTGCTAAATATCAGTTAAAAGCATCCGCTGTGCTATGTTTTTGATGACAATTAAAATAGAAAAAAATTACTATAGTTATGGTATGTATTTATAGAAATTAAATCTTTATTATAAAAAGTAGTTGCACAATTTACACAGCATGTGGAGAAACAGAGTTGCCTGAGAAAAAGAATTTGTGTATTGTATACATTTTGTAAAATACCACACCCAAACATACAAAGAGGTGAATAAGATACTTACTTATTTTAATACATTAAATACGTTTCTAAAGAAGTAACTTCATGTCCTGGGTTCAGCTACAGCAG
>NW_009926292.1:0-27508 GCF_000696875.1 Nestor notabilis
TTCCTCCGGTCAGGGTGTCCGCATCAGGTCACTTCGCCTCTCAGGGCTCCGGCTGCTGGTCCTGCTCAGTTTGCCCCAGCTGGGACCAGCAGAAGCTTGAGCAGAGGCGCACGGAGCTCGGCTTTTAACTTTTATTCAGGCAGCCGAGAAGTTGTCTTAAAAAACTGGAACGTAAAACGATTGTAAACTCTGAAAGGTTAAAGGACAGCAAAGTCCCGTTTGGTAGGATGGAGTAACACTTGATGCTTGATAGCAGAGATGGGTGCAGTGCTTCTCGCTCTTCCCAGTGCTGATGACATTGCTGAAGCAGCGACTCGCTTTCTTTAGGCTAAATAAGCCATCCGAGAGTACTGGTGAGCTGGCTTAATTCCCTCTAAGGGAGCTGATTTTTTTCTTTTGAGCATTAACTCTTGGCTGGAAGATCATTGTGTAGGCTCTGGCACTGCTGGTCGCAGCAGTGGTGAGGAGTGTTTTAATGTAAAGGATTTTTCTTTTTACCCAAATTTTCATAGACCATTGGAAAGCAAAATTCCTGGTGGAAAGCTAAGTCACTTCTGAATGTAGTGTGCTAGGCACTTGACTGCTGCATGGGAGGTGTAAAGGGGACGTTGTTTCCAGGACACCTGAGGGCCTGGAAACGTGGGGATTCATGGCTTTGAGAAACTCTGTGTTTGGGGACTTGAATATTTAGTACTTTTCTCTTTCCTTTGGTTAGCTAATTCACGAGGGTTAGGTTGCTGGCTCTGGGAGGTGTGCTAATACATCTGCTGCATCTCCTGGCAGATGCGATAAGTTCATGTGAAGGGAGGAAGCAGTGGCTGCGGGGTGTGCGAGAAAAGCTGTGGCTGTAGGAGGGGAGGGGAGAGACCTGGATTTTGAGGAAGGAGTTGGCAGGAGGTGTGGGGATAGGCGGGAGGCATCGGTGCCGCTGGGCAGCTGCGGAGCATTTGTCATGTCTGAGCAGTGCCGGTAGGTGCTGCTGTATGTACTGCCGCGCCGAAAGCTCTTCTGCAGACGAGACCGGGGTAATGAATAAAACAGGCATTTGGAAGAAAAACTATCAATAAAGTAAAATTGTACTTCATTAAAATCAAATGGATCATGCCGTAGTAACGCATTTCACTGTCAAAGTTAATAAAATATGGGCTTCGGCGTGAAGTATTATTTCTAAACAGAAGGTGTACCCAATTTAGGTGTCAAGTTCATATTAATCATCTAATTTATAAAGACTGGTAAACACAAACACCTAACAGTACTGGATGAATTTTATTTTGTGGGAAATGGAGCTCATGAATTTAACTATTACCATGTGTGAAGGAGGTAAAATGAGCTAACTTGCTGTGCTAAAGCCTCCAAATATTTTGATGCTTTTTTTGTTATTTTATTTTTAGATTCTTTACCTGTTCCACTGAAGGAAGATGTTTCTTTCTCTTTTGAATTTTTACCTTTTACTCCATCACTGTTTTTGATAGATAATTTTCGTTATCTTTTCAGCCTATTTTTCATTTAAGCCTTATCTAAAAGCCTCAGCTAAAAATCTTTTGTAAGTTCGTACTTTCACTTAAAATTATCTTACTGAGACAGTATTATTTAACAGTATTTCACTTCTTGCTTTTTAGGGAGGGGAACCCAAACCATTAACAATCATGCTACACCGAGAAAATGATACGTTGGGATTCAATATTGTAGGAGGACGACCCAATCAGGTAACAAGAAAAGTAACTGTAGGGTATTTTGACCTACTTTCTGTTACTGTATACACTGTTAGTAATAAAAGAGTTACTTTCCATGACAGTAGGTATGGAATCAGCTCCACAGGGAGAACTGTGTATTATCAAGTGTAGTTGGAGTCACTGTTTTGAAGACATACTCTTGTGAGAACTGGATTATTACTTTCAGGAAAGGTATTCCCATTGATTTTGCTTTAACAGTTTAGGCTGATCTGCACCCAGTCCCCATGTGAGTAATCTGTATTCATACAAACTGTTCAATGGAAACCCCTGGGACTACTTATACAAGTCATTGTAGCAGGATTAAGCCATATGAATTTTTGTAAACAGCTTGCTTTTTTTATACATCTAAAGGAGAGATGAAAATTTGCTTCTGTAGCTCAGGTAGTTTAAGCACATGTCCTACTCTCACATCCCTGCTTTCATTTTTAATTTGTGAACTGAAGCAGAGTTTTCATTGATCTTGTATCTTAAATCAATCTAATCTCATCAGTCTAGGTTTAGAAAGTTCATTGAAAACCACAGAATATGCATGATGATCACTAACCCCCCCCCAGAATATACATAAGAATATGCTTTATTCTTTTTCTTCATCCTTCCAAAAGCATTAATCAGGATTGACATTACATATGAAGGTTAAAGAAACCTGCTAAACTGGAAAATTAATAGTTGATTAAAAAGGCTTGGTAACAATTATGCACTGATCAGGTTCTTGTTAAGTGGGAGAATTGTAACCTCCTACTATTATTGAGAAGGGGAATGGGACCCTGTGTGTTAGTTTGCCAGTCTTCTGCTCTAAAGCTATATTTAGTGGTGCCAAAGAGTCTGTTCCCATTAGCCTATGAAGTTCACTGTCTGCGCTGCTGAATTATTGTTCCCTGTGGGTAAATATGAAGACCAGCAGTTATCAGATGTTGGTGCTATAAATCCAAAGCAAAAGTTTCTTAGATTTCCTAATGGAAGGATGAGACAACAGGTGTGTCTAAGATAAAATACGTGAACTTTGATTATATCCATATTTAGAGTATACCAGTAATAAAGTCCAGACTATCTTTAGATTGCATTGCAGTAACTGCTAGTTACTGTTACTTACAGCTGTAGGAAAACTTCAGGGAAAAGGGAGCATGGTGTTCATCTTTCTTGGGATAGCGGCTGAGCCTCTCTGAAGTACTTAAATGCTGACGGTGCACACTGGACCAGGCTTTTTATATTACAAACTGTTAGGCTTTTTGAATTAATATTGTAGAAGTTTAAGGAGTAAATGATAAATGTATAAAGGTTCATAGCAGTGTTTCTGGAGAGGCCTGATGACTGGAGAGAAGGAAATGGTCATGGTCTTACATTAACACTGATAGCTGGAGAAGTTAGTGAAGCTGTGAGGTAGGGCTGGGCCTCAGGGGTTTTTGAGTCTTTGAAGTTTGATTTGGAAATTCTCTTTTGTTTTGTTCTCATAGTGTTAAATGTGAACACTACAGATGCTTGATTGACAGTTCCCAGATATCGGTATAAGGTCTCACTCAACATGTATCTGCCAAAGGATATAACAGGAAAAAAGCACTGAGTTGGCTCAAATAACGAAAATAAAAAACTCTGCTCAAAAAATTAAATAGTGGAGCAGGAATTATTTGGAAACATGACAAAAAGAGCTCATGGGAGTGATCTGTACATTTCAGTTGTTCAGGGAAAAAGTACCCTTGGGTAAAGAGCTGGGTCTTGCAATAGGAGAGCAGAACAGTGGTGTCATTATATTAGTCATCTGCATGGGAATGCATTCCTTCACCACTTATTATTTGTCTTTTATAAATACAATGGAGGTTTTTCTCATTGGAAAGCAGGTGACTCTTGGTGACTTGGGTAATATGTTCCGTTGGCTGTGTTTCCTTTCAGCCCATAATAGGCTTCCCCACTATTATTCATCTTCTACCTGGAGGGAGGAGGAGAGGAAAGACTCACAAGTTCATCTTTTATTTCTTCAGGAAAGGACTCATATCACTAAGTGTGTGTTTCTGAAAAGTGATTCATTATTTTAATGGAGAATGACTGCTTTGATCCCCACTTTCATCCTGGGCTCCAGCTCTGGCTGGGTGGAAGGACTGTCCCGCAGAGCAGGCTGTGGTGTGGAGGCTGTTGCCCCCAGGACACCATGGCAAAGCCAGGCTGGAGGGAGCTGTGTGCTGCAGGCATGGCTTGGGGCTCCTGCCATCACCCACAGACTCACCTAAGGGTTTTGTGAACCAATCATCTCTGTATCATCCCTGCTACGCAGGTTCTGTGACAGGGTGCCAGAGCTTGGTATGCAGCATGCTGCTTTTCTGTGTCAGGACTGCTGGATACCAGCACGCCAGACTGAAATACCCTTTTTCTTACCAGGTCATACATTTCTCTTGAAAAAGCCAGTGTAATTTCTTTTTGGGAAAAAAATACAGTTTTATGTAGGCAAAGGTACTGTAATCTAGCCTTTTGTTTTCTTAAGGAAGAGAACCATTCGTGTATCTCCTGCATTTCGTTAATGGCTATTGTGCTGCTTTTATCAGAGTTTCATTTCCCTGCTTGTTCATAATTTCAAAATATTTCTGTAGCTGTTAATATATTTCCCTTTTGCTTATTAGCTGACACCTATGAGTCTCTGTGACAAAGTGGGGGGGAAAAAAGGAGTTTATGAAGTCATAGTCTGACTAGCACAGTGTTGAACCAAATATTTGTTGACTTGTAATCTACCTGGGTTGAGTCTCCGTAGGACAGTTGCCATGTATTGTAAAGCATGTTTTATAGTGGTTCCATTTTTTGTTATGCCTTTATCATTTTCTTAATAGAAAAATTTACAAAACATTTTCCCCATGAGTATGTTGGACCTAGGTCTAGAAACCTGTATACATATGAATCATGTTGCTGGTCAAGGATTCACCAGCCACAGAAGGAAAATAAGCATCCTATAAACTGTTATCAAAATCATATATAATCTTGAAAAAGGTACCTTCATTTATTGCTATCTAGGTTATTATTTGTATGAACAATTAAAAGCAGTGCGAACCTACTTTAAGTAGGCAGTGTCTGCTTGGCATTATTTCATTATTAATAATTTTAAACTATTTTGAACTATCATGTGATGAAGTAATTTCAGCATGTGCAACAATATGGGGTGTATCATTCCAGCTGTGGTAGATAACATACCTGGTTTAAATTTGACCTTCATGCAAGTTGTACTTATCAGTGTGTAGAGATCAACTGGAAGTGGGATCTTTTTTTGTTCACAGCTGATCTGTATGCATTTCACAGTTGAGCAAGTTCTCAGTCTCCCATGTGAATAGGATTTATGAGGTTAACCAGTTCCATCCAAATCCTATCACTGTTACGTGCCAGTGAGCTAATGTCACTTTGTTCCCTGGAGCTTTATTTTCAAATGCAGAAAAAAAATGTACAAGCAGGAGTACTGCAGGTGCCCTTTCCCTCCTCAGAGAAACACTTGTGCATCCATTTATGAGAGTATTTTCCTCTGTGCATTTATGTACTAGTCACTGTCTGCTGTGAAGTTTGAGGACTGCTTTAAATATTTTAGCTGGGATCTGATTACCACTGCACCCTGTGTCTCATTTAGACTAAAATAACCAGAAGTAAATGGATAATCTTATGAAAAATGCTGGAATAGTTCATTCATTCTGTCCTTTTGATTAATGACTAGTTTGTGTTAAGCAAGCTTAAAGAAAAAAAATAATCCCAAAGAGATTAATTCTTAGCTCAAAAAGTGAGCTGCATGTTTCAGGTGGATTTGCATTTTTCATTGCTGCTGATTTTAGCACCATCTCATTTCTTCTACTAATGTGGACCTTTCCGCAACTTC
The DNA here is from genome assembly GCF_000696875.1 of Nestor notabilis. NCBI lineage: Eukaryota > Metazoa > Chordata > Aves > Psittaciformes > Psittacidae > Nestor > Nestor notabilis. Next base: position 5,569 of record NW_009926292.1, read on the forward strand.
CCTATCGCCTGGTACAGAACAATCAGGAGGAATCTGCTGAGGGAATTTATGTGTCAAAGATTTTGGAAAATGGACCTGCAGACAAAGCAGAAGGCCTGCAAATTCATGACAAGATTATTGAGGTAAGAAAAAAAAACCCACAACCCACCAGTAGATTAGTCTGTTATATCAGATTAATCAAGGATTTGATGTTTTTTACACTAAGCGTGTTGTGATTTTCCTCTTTTGCTGTGTCTAAACATGATTCTTGTACACTGAACTGCTCAAACATTTCTCAGATGAAGACACATGATGGATTTTCCCAACAACTAACACATGTATTGGTTTTGGGATTAACCTGATTTAAGCGAGGCAAAGGTGTAGATGCTGAAATAGTAAGCAAGAGAGGCATTTTGTGTTTCTTTTCATTAATTTGAGAAAGAAGGCAAGTGATTCTGTGGAAATTCACAGGTTTATGAAATTGATTTTGCCCTGTAGGTGTTACTGTGGTGACTGGGGCGTTGTGGAGAAGTTGTGCTGGTAAGCAGTGCTGTGAAGCTTCTTAAGCAATTAAAGAAAGTACTTTGTGCTATATGATCAGAAGCAGATCATCTGTTGTTCTCACCAGGTCCAATATAGCTCTTTCCCAGGCATGTAATATGCTAGCATGGAAATGTTAAAGTCTATTCCTGTGTGGTATGCAGGTTTTTTTCCCGTAAAATAACTATAATTAAAAAGAAAAAATACCAGTAACTCAGTCTGAAGAATAGGTTGCTGCCTAGCCTACATTTGTAACTGTAATTAGCCCTCTAAAAGATCTCTAAGGAACAGTTTTAGTCACTGAAATAGACTCCTTAGGGTGCTGTCAAAACGGTGTTTCACATCACGGCTCTAATACAGCTGTCTGAATGGCAGCACGTACCAGTAGCTGCTGGGTTTGTTTAGGATGCATTACTCCAGCCTTGGGTTTAGGGGAGGCTTACAAACATTGTGCAGACTTGCCAGTTGGACAGGGTTTTGAACAAAGACACATGGAACAAGTGGATTGAAAGACAAATTCAGAGTGCTGCTGCTGCTGGCTTCTTGCATTATATCGCTGTTAAGGACTAGAAACATAAGCCAAGAGTGTTTGAATGCTGGCATTGCTCTTAATGTTGGGAGCCTAGAGCAGTGTGTGAAACCAAATTAATGTATTTTCTTGGGAAAATAAAACTCGTGCTCTTAGCTGGCAGATACACGCACCTCTGGTAGAAACCAAGTTGGCTGAGCAGAACTGAACTTGCAGCGTAACTCTGATCTCCCCAAGACACACAAAAAGCTTTTGCATCCAATTGTTTTTGTAACAGCAACCGTATGCTAAAAAACCCAGTGTTTTTCTGACATTACTGTTTCACTTACCATGTTGTATTTTCTACAGGCTGACCAGCGATATAGTTTTATGCATTTTCTCAACACTTCCTGCTTTATTCTATTTTCTTTTGTAGCACCTTGATTGTTAAGACAAAATGGCATGGTTTTGGAGGAAGAAAGAAGTCACCAAAAAAAAATTCTGATTTATTAAATGTGAGGTCATTTCTCAAAATGCCACCAGAATTGATGCTTGATTTTTATTTGTTTAAAAATTCTAGCTGCATAAAATCATACTGATTGATAGTTAAAATGCTACTAGGAACTTACAGAGTTCAATTTTATGTGAAGCTAAAGGTCCAGTCTAGCATTAGTATTCATACAGCTCTGAATGAAGCACCATTTTTACCATATTAATATACAACAGCTTTGGTTGTATTTTTTTTTATTCAGGCAAGCATCTAAAAATGTTCAGGGTTAGGCTAAATTTCCTACTAGATGTTTCAGTGTTTCAAAATTTGTTAGATTAAATAGAAAGAGGTAACATTAAGACTTTCTAAATGAAATGCAAGTAAGTATTTATTCTTCCATGTTAGACAAAGGAAGCAGGTGGAGTCAAAAGGTTGAATATTTCCTTGCCCATGCATGGCTTACTGATGTCGTCTTGTAGTAGGATGCCCTGCCAACACTGCCGGTTTGTTGTGGAAGATCAATATGAAAGCTTCTGCTGTGAGGAAGTAAGTTGGATGGTGTAACTGTTTCAAAAGTGTTGGCAGATACACAGAATATGAGTGTTGGTGAAAAGCTGGTAGGAAGTGGGACTTCCTATTGCTTGCTTTTCACTCGTTTGGTGATCTTATCTAATGGGTAATATTTTATGAGACCATTATTCAGTAATCAAGAGCAGAAGGAAGTGGTGCTGTTTGAAGAGTCTTTAATAGCTTCAGTCGTTCGGCAATGTGATGCCTGGGGTGTTTCTAGCAATGTGTATCTAATAGGATAATGGACAGAGCCATCCGATTAAATCAGGAGAAAATCTGTTCTCAAGGCGTGTTGCTAAATAAAGAAGGTAATTTGTTTCAGTGCTTTATCAGATGTTTAACAAATGTTAACTACACGTGGTTGACTACAGTGAGTTGTGCACATTTCAGATGACCATCTTGTGGGTAACCTAGTTCAACAAATGGATTTCACACTCCTGTGGCATCAGCAACTGAATTGTGAGTCAAGGCTGGCAGACATAAGTAGTGCCTTCTACTTTATATATGTCATTATCCATGGCAGCAACTTTGCCAAATAATAGTTACGGTAATTGAAAGGGTGCCAAGGGGAGAAATCACATTTCTTTCTTAAGGTATTTATTCTAAGTGTAAAAAAATTACTTGAGTTTCTGGAGGGTTTTGAGATCAATGTGTCCAGAATGTGAGCCATAAAGCCTGTTTGACACTTTCATCTGAAAAAGCTTGGTGTTTATTTGGGCTTTACCTTCAGGTAAGCATTATTTTGTGCTTGAGGACCTGAAACAGATGCCTGTGGGCTGGCAGGGTGGTGGTGGGTGAGGGTGACAAGTAAAGGGTGCCAGCTCCATGAACCCTGTGTTGAGGGGCTGCAGCTCTCTACAGGGCATGGTCACAGGACCCTCGCTGATCATTTTCACTGTTCTGCTAAGGAACGGAAAGATTTCGGGCACACCTTTACTCCCTTTATTCAAGATTAACTTGTTTATGCAGTGTAAAGCTGGTCTGGGACCGTCATGTGCACAAGCAGCATTTTGGCAATGTGTACTTTCAGGAATCTTAGTACAAGCCAAATATGATTGTTGCTTGTTCATCAAGGAGAAACTCTTCCTTATTAATTACTTCAATGTAGCTGGTTTCTCCAGATGTCAGTATCTTTTGCTGCTGTCAAAAGTTATTATCCTAAAATGCCAGCTCCCAAAATTAACACAGTGCAGCATGTGTCTAGGACTAAGCACTGATCACACAGTATAAAAATCATCTTACAAAACTAGATGCAGCATTGACACCTGTGACTCCCAACATGAAAGCCTTGGATATGAGCAGTGGTATAAAGCCACCAGACTTCTTAACTTTTGGATCTCTGTCATCTTCCTTTCCACCCTGCCTGTGAATCCTGAGAGGAGGTAACGGGCCTCAAGCCATCCACAGGTCTGTCTATTAGTCTGTGCTGGCTCGAAGAATTCTGGTTGCTGTTGGGAGAAAGTACAAAGGATGTTTAGAGTGGTTCACACTTCTATAGCTATGCATCATTTCATCTCCCCCTCACTTCATGCATGTCTTTCCTACTGCATAAGTTCACTACTCATCTTTGCTAATGCTGATAGCCTCCTCAAGGCAGCATAAACCAGCTTGATCCTTGGCAATATTGCCAATACACAGAAGGGTTTTATCTGCTGCTTTTTTTATATGTATTTATAGTTCTGAGCAGTAAAAGTAGCTCTTTCTGTATGGAGGAAAATTTTACTTGCTCAGTTTGCAGTCAGTTCAACTTCACATAAGAATGGCTCCACATTGGCCAGAGCTCCAAGTACACTAATGCCTAGTTAACAAGCCATTCAGAACTAATTCTTTATACTTGTTTTTTCTTTGTATAGTATTACATTTTTACAGAAATTGATACGTCATCTCCTCTGGTTTTGAGCCCAACTTCAGAAAAAAACAGTGACAGATTTTTCTCAACTCCTCTTTCAGTCTGTAAGTCACAGTGTCTTGCAAAATGCCAAAGTGGGATATGCTGATTTTACCTTTTTACTCCAGTGTTGTACATAAAATACATGACCAAGACCGAATTTGCAACCCAGATGGAGTTCCTGAATTTTTATTTTTATTTTTTTTTTGGTAAGAGCAGTATTTCATCAATTTGAGGAAAAAGAGCTACTGTTAATTCACATTGCCTAGGAGACAAAGCCCTATAGTCACAGCTGAAACCTTCTGTTGTAGGTTTGCCAAATAACAAACCAGCAATGAAAAACCTTGTGTGCAAGAAAAAGGGGCTTGGGCTGAAGACCAAAATATTCATATGAGGAGCTGTAAGCACATCATGGTCTGGAAGGCTCAAGTGCTTTTCTGTTCCTTCATTGCAAGGCAAAGGCTTCTGTTCTTTTACTCTCAAATGAAATGAGAATATTGGCCCTTCTGCATTTTAGTCATTTGATTCTCATTAATTTGATGGCTAAGAAGCAGGCATGATAGAGAAGAGGGGAAAGACAAACACTTTTAGTCTGGGATCTTTAAGTCTTTTTGAAAAGTGAGATGCATGCCTATATATCATAACTATGTATTCTGTTTATGCAGCCTGAGCTCCGTAAGTACATAGTAAATATGGCTTCATCCCTCTTCCATGTTTCCCTTTGTTCTTTTCACTTTTTTTGGAGAGTACACACACAATGGCTTTCAAGCACATGTCAGCAAAGCCAGATTCAATGAAGATGAAGTCTTGAGGCTTATCCTGGCAGAAGTAACTTAGATCTGCAAAGCGCCTACAGAAACTTTTTAACTATTGCCAGACTGCTGACTGTGCTGTGTGTCAGCCTTGTGATGTTTCATCTTCTGCATGTTTCTGTCACTACACTCACTATGTTGCTCAAGAAGAATCTTTGATACGAGTTGTGTTTATTTGACTAGGAATCTCCACTTTCAAATTATGTCTGTAGAAGTAGTAAGCTTAAAAACTGTCTTGCTGGGATCAGAGCTAGAAGATTTGGCATGGCTTTGAACCAAAGCTGCACATGATGTGGCCCGCAAGATCTGGGTGGTAGCTGAAGAAACTTTTACATAACTAATTTTAGTGGTGTGGATTTCAGTGTATCTAAATATGCCCAAAGTAGCCTTAGGTATATTAAGTTCTCTTAAATCCTCAACAAATTCATAATGTTACATTGCACGTAGCCAGGTCTGGAACCTTGAATTAATTAGATACCTCATAATTAGTCTGAAAGATCCCTGGGATAATAGATTAGTTATACCATAGACTTTGAAATGTCTGTAGCCTTTCCATCATGTGTGGAGATACAGGTTTTTGGACACCTGAATTCTTTCATCTATCTGAAGAAACTTGTTAAAAGTCAGGTGGGACCAGGTCTGTACATAACTTCATTTGAATAGGAGCTGCTGCCCCTACTGCCTTTTTTTACTTAACAGAAAGTCTTAGAGTGCTTCTTCAAGAAGTGAGGGGTCTGGGTTGCTGTCTCTGCCCTGCCTGCAAAGGATTGAGTTTACCTATCCAGGCCCCCATTACTAGAACAGGGGCTATCCTGTATGAGACCAGCCTCCACTCATCCTTCTCAAAGGGAGGTGAGTGCCAACAGGTGTTTGAGTCAGGATTATCCAGTGATAATCTGCTGTGAAACAGGTGCTGTATCTGAAATACTGGCCCTGCCCATTTCTAGGTAAGCACTTGTACCAATACATGAGACCTTCCCTCTTTCTTGCACAGTTTTGCATCTTATATGGCACTTTTTTGAATGATACTTGCATTTCTGACTTTATAATCCTCGACTTTGAGAGAGGAGGCAGCACATGGTGTTGAAACAGAATATCCTCTAGCTAGGACACTTCCCTAGCTATGAAAGATGAGCTTCCCTGGCTGAATAAATACCAGTAGCTGGGGTATCTCCTCCTAGTCTTTGGTGTAGCTGCTATGTTATCTAAAAAGTGGTTACTGCTGTCAGAAGACTGTGCAGGCTGGGCCTCATGTAGGTGGAGGAGGTTAGTGTTCAGTGTGCTGCCTGTGGTAGAAGCTGACATCTCACTGTGGGCATCCTGGCATGTCTGAGTTTTGTATTTTATTTCCTGAGTTTCCAACATCAGTAGCCTAAATTTGGCTGGACTCGCTGTAGGTCTTTAGAGGTGCCTGCATTCCTCTCTGTTCAGTGAACTAAAATGCAAATGTTGCATTCAGGAAAACAGCCTATGTTCTGTCTAAAAAGCACTTAAAATTTCAGCAATTTACTGTCTGTGTTTTGAAAAGAGAACATCAGGCTTCTGGCTTTATGTGACCTAAAATTTCTGTGTTTTCTGCTGAAATATGTTAGGGAGCAGACTCTGAAATAATTAAACTCCCATATAGATATATGATGTTTTCTTGCAAGTCTTAATAAGGCTTCACAAAATAGTGTGTGTCCTGAAGAAAAGGGAGAACTAAAATAAAACAGTATTTAAGAAGTGGAGAACTTGGTGTTAATAGGGTAATAGTGAATAATAACTTAAGGGTTTGTGATCAGAAATTCAGTACTTGATCCTTTAGTTGATTGCATGGAGTCTTACATTCATAAACATGCAAAAATATTATTGTGGTACTTCTGTAAAGCAGCATCATGAAAAATTCTAAAATGTCTTGGCTTCTAAGGTGATTTTTTTGTTCCGCCTGAGGTATAATCCGAGAGGTTTCTATCCACTGAGAACTTGCAGTGGACCCAGCTCTAGAGAGGTGCAAGTTGTGGGAGGGTTTCCCAGGTGTGTTTGTTTGGGCTTGTTCTCACAGGCCAACCAGGCAAGTGTGCAGGTATAATGCTATGTTGTTTTTGTGGAAAAACAATGCTCACAGTGCTTTTAACTAAAAGAAGAAAAAGTGGAAATGCCAAACATGGTTGGAATAGAGCCACGAGGTGAACTCTCCAAATAGTTTATTTGAAGAATAAAGCAGTGTTGTCCTTTCCAGCAAGTCTCTTCAGCTTGCGAGTCTTAGCTCTTTTGAGATGCCCCTGGCTGGTGTACTGCACCTTTGCATGTGCCTAGATGCTTCTCTGCAAGGGACACCCAGAAAGCAAAGCAAAATAAATACTAGGGTGGCTGGAACAGGGGTCAGGGCAGACGAGGCAGAAGCAGCAGCATGGGAGTATTTTTGAAATCTGACCCAACATGGAAGAAGAGAGCAAGCTAAGTGGAAGTGGTGAAAATCATCTTTTACAACGGGTTTTTATGCTACTACCATGTTGGATCTTCATCTGGGTGGCTTAGGTTATGCATAATAGAAGAGGCTTTGGGATCTTGCATGCATGTGAGTGTGCATAACTCCGTCTGACTAGATAATTCTGTTTTGTTCTGACTGTGATAGGTTTCTGAAGCAGCTGGATCACTGTAGGGGCATCAGGGGAAAAGTGAGGAGAATATGTAAGGAAGAAGCAAAACAGGGGAGACTGAGCTTTACAACTAAAGAATACAAAGCACCAACCTTATGTTTCCACAGGAATACTTGCCCATAAATAGGAAGCATGAGAGAAACGAAGGTGATGTAGGTAGGAATAGGGATAACTGAACTGTGGAATAGGATCATCTGTACACATTGCCATGAACTCTAATAGGGAAATAAGGTGAAGCAGTACTGGAGCAGAACTATGATAGTTGTACTGTGTCTGCAGAGAGAGGCAATACCCAAACTGGCAAGTCAGTAGAGCTGCTGGGTGGGAAAGATTCTGGTTAACCTATGGAAGAGCTGACTAACATAAGAACCTGCAAGATTCCACAAACGGTGTTCTTACCATGCACCACAGATCCCTAGGCACCGTGTGAAGGCCTGATCACACCCATCTCTTCATAAAGTGTCTAATCTCGCCCCTGAGGGATAACGTGTCAGAAACTTGGCAAGTTGAAACTAAGCTTCTTCCTAGATGCCCTGTTGGAGCTTGTCTTTGCTGCACGTCATCTTTCTGTTCCGCCCCATGATTTTTTTTAAGCTTTAAGGTAAACCTTGCAAAATAATGGAACTTTAGCACTCTTCCATGTTCACCTTATCCAGCAGCAGAAGCGATGCAGTTTTACATGCAGCTGAGGTAGTAGGTTTGGTGGAAATTTTTGTTTATGTGAGGTTTTAGAGGTGTTCATAAGCACTTTCAGGAATGCATTAAACAACTTGACTAATGCTGCTGCTTTCATCCCCTTCCCAGGAAGAGAAGGGCATGTGCAGGGGAGTGTTTTGTTTAGGAATTTTTCAAATAATTACAGACATGCATATTTACGTGTTGGTGTCTGTTTATGTTAGGGAAGACAAGGTCATAGAAATGTATCTCCATATTTGTTGCTGAAGGTGGCAAGGTTTTGTGGTGAAGACCCTTGCACTTTGGTCTTTGCTCTGGGCATGATCTTTGATCAGCCCTGAAGAAGGCACTCTTCCATTGACAAGCTGAATTTCCATGATAGTAGGGCTGTAGGTGTGATTGTCTGTTATTGCCTTGGTCTTGGACCAAGTCTGTCTTACAGATACAGTGGATTTGATGGTCAGTATGGAGCTGAAGTATCCTAACCTGGTGCACTCCAGAAGGTTTGAGAGGTGGAAAGGCATTTTCTGATGACTTTTCTTAACCTTATCAATTATGTAGTGAGTAGAAAGAGTCAGAAGCTTCAGAGAGCACTTAAGGGTGGATCAGGGGGAGTTAAATCTTTGAGGCATATATGATGGAAGACTAGTAGAAAAGGATGACTAGTCCAGCTATGGAAAGCTCTGATGAAGTCTGGTACCATGCTGAGTTTGTTGCTTAGAACTGAAGGATGTGTGAGGAAGCTGTGCCTCCTGCAGCACATGTTGCTGGCACCCCAGAAGCTCTTGGCATTTTCAGAAAGTGAAAAGAGCCCTCTTCAGCCTTTTGAGAAGGCTGTTCTTCATTGTAGTCAAGACAACCTCACAGTTAGAGGAGATGACAGCTTACATATGTTGTGTGAATGCAGTGTTTTATCCTCTTAAGTCACTGAACTGATTGTTGCAATCCAAGGATATACGCTCCAGGAGCTTTGATCTCTTCTACCCTTTTACTTAATCAGCTAATTATATTTGTAAGGAGTAGCTAATCACTGTTCCCTATAATTGGAGGCTGAGTGAAAAAAGCCATTAGTGTCTGCCAATGCAGAAGTGCTCCAAATGAAGTCATTATTCATGGCTTCGCTTAAAAAATTAATAACCTGATTTTAAGAAGCTCTGAAATGCAGCAGTGTGAACAGGAGAATGCTCCTCCTTACAGCTTGTGAATAGGAGTAGTTAGAAGCATGTACAGCATTGTGCTTTTGAAATGCTTTGAAAATTGAAGTGTTAGTGTAAAAAATGTTCGGAAACTTCATTGCAAAATGCAAAATTCTGCAGAATTTAAAACCATGCTGTAATGGAAAAAACAGTTTTCAGGAGCAGATGTGGTCTCTTCAAACCACCAGCAAAGACTACGCTAAGTAAAATAAAGTATACTGAGCTAAAGCACATTTGTAACTAATAAACAGACATTTTAGTAAATGTATGTCTTCTTTGGAATTGCAACTCTAATGTAATTTTACAGCTTTGTATGTAGACTCAACTTGATTGAATCACTGCTGCTGCAGGAAGGGAGTGCAGAATGACTCAACACTGTTTCTTCATTCAGATCATTTTGGAAGGCATTTTTCTTTATGAAATACTGTTGACAAAGTAAGTCATGGCTGCTATGTTTATTTACATAGTAAGCTTATGTATGTTATTTACAGGATGTTATTTACATAATATTTCTTTGAGGAGTATGTCTTTTCAAGTAGCAAGACTGGGATGTGGGAAATTATGAAAAAAACTAATTCCTAACTGTTGACATCCTGCTGTTTGCTACTTGTTCAAATAGAGTTTTCATATTTTAATCACTGTATTCTACACACCTATCAAGTAGCTTAGCTTCTTTAAAATTGGAGAAATTATGAATCTGTATGTCTAGTAGTGGTTATCTAATGTAGGAGATGGTCCAACAAAGGTTGATACAGAACATGAGGGTTTTTTTCCCCTTCATCTGTCTTTTGCTGACCATTTGGAACGTAGAATCATAGAATAGTTAGGGTTGGAAAGGACCTTAAGATCATCTAGTTCCAACCCCCCTGCTATGTCCAACGTTTGAGGGACCTAGTGGCTCAGAGCTTGCCCATCTGTTTCTAAGTAGAGTCTTTCAATCTTACTTTTGTTTCTTTAAGCATGCTGATTGAGCGGGTTAATATCTGAAGTCCTTCCAGCAGCTTGCAGGAAGAAGGCACGCTATTTCAAATGGAAGAGATTTGCTGTCTTGCATGAATTAAAACATCTGGATCCCTACACTTCTCTGTTACAGTCTGAGCTGGGCTAGTCTTTGGCATGTGGCAAGTATGGAGCCATATGGTCTTCATGCTGTCAGCAAGCCTTTTCGGCACATACCTTTGCCTACCCCCCAGCCTTCTCTGAATGATAGCTGCTGTTGTGACCTGAAAGATAAGTGTTCCAGGAGCTTTCAGGCTGTTGTGCCCTTCTTGAATGGATTAATTGCATTTTTGAGAGGTGCAACATTCAGCAGTCCAGAGCAGAGAGATGAATCCTTTCCTTTCCCTGCAGTGCTCAGGGCCCTGATCCAGATTGGACACCTTGTGTTTGTGCCACATGCGTAGCAGCACTTACTGACTTACATTTTTGTGTGCCTTGCATCTTGTTTTCTTAATGCCTCCATGAAATCTCCAAGTGCTCAGCACAACTGTTTTTTAGCCGTAAACATGTGCTTAAATGGAAAACTGACTGTTTTGAGAAGTTTCTTAACAGAAATTTACTTTCTAGTGACCAAAAGTCATACCGTGCTTGCTAACATATATACTTTTAGGCTTTCCTTTTGATATTTTCTAAAAATACAGGGATTCTTTCTTGTATTTAAATATTCAAATACTTTTTTTTCTTTTATACAAGTGTCTAATTTTTTAATGATTTCTCTATTTTTTATTTTTATTTTAAAAAAGAGTAGGAAGAGCATAAGGGACTAGGAAGAACATTTCTGTTTTTTGAAGAAACAAAAATAGTTCATGTATTTGTTTTTGTTTTGGTTTTGTAAAGAACTCTTACTATTGCTAGAATTTCTCATTCAATAAATGTAGACCACTGTTTCCAGCCTTCTTTTCTGAGTCACTTAAGTGCTGTACCCTTGCACTAAGCATGGGGCTTTTGTGTTTTTTCCCTCCTCCCTGCTATGAGGTAATGGAAATCTAAAGAATTAGTACTCATCAGTTAATCCAGAGGCTTTATCTTTTAATTAACACAAACCATAGACAATATTATGAAGATTAAAGAACACATTGACATTTTGGAACACAATTTGGAGAGTGAACTGATCAGAAAGTGCTATTAATGTCCTAATTTAGTAGAGCAATTTAAGAACAAAGTTTTAATCTGATTGCTTAAACTTGTGTCTTACATTAGTCAGAGTCCCGCAGTCCGTTACAGCCCTTCTGCTGATGTCATTAGCTGTGTGTATACATTAGTGGCTTCATACGTGTATTGTTTTTCATTTGTCTCTTTCTCTTTCATGTTGTGCTTGCTGTGATTTTTAAGTTCTGTAGTTCCAGGAGCTACCTCCATGTATACTTCGAAGCACCTATCATATAGGAAGCAGTTTATACTAGCCATTAATGTAGTTAATTTGAAAACCATCATGTTACTTAGCATGGTTAGTTTAACTGCCCTGTTTTGGATTCTCAAATAGGCTTGGCCATAGTTATCAGTTTCCTTTTTAATTTAAAAATTTGGGGAAAACTGGTTGGGCTCAGCCCAGATGACCTCAGTTCCACCTAGAGCCCTTGGGCCACTATGTCCTACTGGCTGGCTTGGCAGTGGGCTTGTAGACCTTCTCAGTTGAGGTTGTTAGAATGGCAACTTTCCGGTTTTCTTGCAGTAAAGGTTTACAATTACTTTTGCAGTTAAAGAAATGGGAAAAAATAATTGAATTGACAATGAGCCTTAGAGAGTATTTTTAATGAGAGAAACATTGGTGAAATCTAAGCCATTAAGTTACTTGGAAATTCCTGTATATTTTCACTTAAACCTTTTATCAGAAGCAAAAAAGGTTAATTCAATCCCTTATTTTCTAAACAAATAGCAAGGTTAAATCCCTGTGCTTCATCTGGTTACCCCAGGTCTCTTAATCAACAGGGACAGAGGCACAGGCAGAGGGCAGTTTGAGTTATTTCAGCCACTATGGGTCTCTTCCCCGGAAGTTTTCTGTCCATCTTCATTTATATACTTTAAAAACAAAAAATACTCCCTCCTACTTTCTTAACCAGAAGCATTGCTTATTGTACAAGTACCAGCATTGTACTTGTCATCTCAAAGTACTTGTTGCCTGGCTATGTTACCTGGAGTTATTAAAGATCTGTTCGAAAGGAGAAGCCTAAACTCCACACCCAGTTGCTAAGTTTCTTCTTTGATTCAGCCACTTTGAGATAAAATGAAACCTTAGAGGCTAATGGAGTGGACAGAGAAATGTGTGCTAAGCTACCACAAAATAGTGGAGTTCAATTATAAATTGCACTGATGGTGCTGTTTCTCATTTTAAGTGAGCTGACTTTTCCTCAAGTTCATATATTGTACCTTTTATCTTTAAGTGACTGGCCAAACCATGATGAATCCATGTTATTAAGTAAGAGAGCAGTAACAAGGGATGGTAACCAGCCTGTGCCAAGCTTCTGCCTCATGTTTACTTTTTTGAGTACTGATCAACAGTGTACAAAGCCCTGAAAAAAAGAAATGCCAATCTAAAGATAGTGTCAGAGAATCTAGAGCACACAGGACACTTGAGATTCATCTTGCTTAATAGTAAATGTCTTAACATTTTCCCATTGTGTAAGTATTAAAGATGAGTTAGGCACCTATTTCTAGCAAAGGTGATTAGTTCAGCCTGAAATATAACTCAGCGACATCTGAGTTAGGATGAGATTCATCTGACCCCTTGAAGAAAATGGTAGTGATACATCTTAAACTCTTTGAAAGTTTCGTATGAACCATCCACTTTTTATTGCTTTTTAGTGCTTTTGAGGTTAGACTGTTGGGATAAAAGGCCTCTTTGTATAGAGTTCTTCACTGTAAAGCTGGAACAAAGCTTACTGAATCTTGTGTCATCCAAGAATTAATAAAATTTAAGAGGCAAGAATGTAACTTTTTTCATTCACCTCCTGACATCACATTTCATATAGGTCTGATACTTCACTCTTCTGGAATTACCTATTTCACTCATTTAAACGGTAGCTTGAATGTACAAGGAATGAGTTTCCATGTTCAAGATATGTAAAATGCCAGCTTACGTACATAAAGAGAAATTCAGGTACAAGACTGGATTTGGACTCCACCAAACCTATTCTTCTGTTTGCGGTGGCCTGCTCCAACTCCATAGTCTTAATGACTCTTTGTGTTACATTTTGCATTAAACAAACAAAAATAGGCATACAACAAGATTAAGCCTTATTCCATGTTCCAGATACTTCAATTGCTAAATTTCAAACATTGTTACTTAAAATCTGGGAGAAATTAGCATGAGAAAAGGTGGAACTGGCAGTGCTCCGGTAAGCCCTGCCTATTTAGAGACTAGCTTTGAAATCATTTAACATATGGTTTCATGTCATATCCAGTCTTGGTAATCTCTATATCTTTGCGATTGGAATAAAGTAACCCCAAGTGTTAGAAGGCAATCCGTATCCCATAGGAGGATAGTTAGTGTACCACTGGTTTAGCTGACTCTGCTGTAGTGGAAGAAACGATGTGAACAGCTGTGTCAGCTGATAGCGCTTCATAGATCTCAGCTTTGTCTGTCCTCTGCACCTTTTTAGGAGTCAGCAAACTCTGATTTTGGCAGTTTCAGGAGGAATCTAAGTAGCTGTTTGTGGAACCTTGGTGATGGGTTTAGCGAGTGAAGATGCAGATGTGTGTTTGAAATGGTACAGAGCGCCAGCTATCCAAGCAGTGGAGCCATGCTTCATTTTTTGGCAGTCTTCAGAGAGATGGAGTTTGTTCAGAGAAACAGACCGTGCAAAGATTGAGAGACTGGTGACGTTCTTTTGGCAAGAGAACAATGTAAATTATCTCATTGCTTGAAGTAAGAAATTTTAATCTGGACTTTCACTGCTTTTGGGTTTTTCAGTATTTTGTATGAAGATATACAGTGGAAGGCAGACAGTATCTTTTATCAAACTAAGACAATGGTAAAAGATGGACAGGCTTTTGGGCAAAAGGTGCTTTTCTTAAATCCAGTGTAGAAGGATTTATTATATCTTCAATTAAAATTAATACAGGTGAACATTCTGTGAGTTTTTGGTTTTTTGGGGTTTTCTTTTGTTTTTTTTTTTTAGTTTGGTTGGGGTTGTGTTTTTTTTTTTTTTTTTAGAAACTAGGACTTGGTTACTAAGAGATGTGGGTGGTGTTTCCTGCAACATGTTCTTTACCTGTTCTTCGTCGACTTCATTGGTGTGTCTGTGAGTTTGTTCTGATGCTTCATGGTTGGGTGTTTCCATTTAGTTTCAACAAGCATATCTGTGCACTGGATGGCCGTATCAGGTTTTAGGATGCACATATGTGAGATGCGTTGATTCTGAGGATGCCTCTGTGGGGAGGCATTAAAAGCTACAACCGGAAGGATATGTTGGCTGTGGAAATACCTTTTAAGGTTTTAGGTTTGGGGGGAGGGTGTCTTCTTGTGTTTTGCTTTTGGGTTTATTTGTTTTTCAGTCTCCGTTTTGTGTTAATTGGTCTATGACACACTTGTGTCTGGTTCTGAATTTGGTGAAATTTGGGGGTTGTTCAAATGCTACAGGGAGGCCTTTTCAAAGTTTTGTATATAAGTAGCTGGTTAGTTGTTAGAAAGCTGTTGTACTTTTTCCTACATTAGATGACTGCAGAAAAACGCTTCTGTCAAAAAAAAAAAAAACAAACCACAAACCACCAAAAACTGTGAAACCAAAACAAACTTCAGCCCAAACCTGAAAACTTCACTCCTGTCCAAGTATAGTGTGTTGGTATATAGTCTGTATATGAAAATACAAATACAGAATTAAAAAAAAAAGAAAAGCAAAAATAGAATGGTCATCAGAAAACAAAGCAAAAGAAATACTTGTGTGTCCTAGTGATTTTAGTGGTGGTTATCCAAGAAATTCAGTTTAGATGAGTGACAGTGATTTACATCACATTCCCTTTCCCCAGATTTAATCATCTTTCCAAATAGTTAAGTGTTAAAAATATATTATGCTTCCTGACAGACCAATAATCATTGCTCTATACACTGGGGTAGCACTTGTAAACCAGATAAAAATCATGTTGTTGCAGTATGCTGCATCTTTACCATGCCAAATGTAGCTCAAGACTGTTGTATTCTTCAGGATGCCAACCTTTTTCTGCCCTTAGAATTCTGTTGACTTACTAGAGGCCATGTCTGGCTCTTTTGCTGCCACCTGCTCCAGCAGAGACCTGGAGTGAGTTCTGGACAACAAGTTACCCCACTAGCCTCGGCAGCAAAGGGGAGGGTGGTCGAAAAGCTCATAGCCTGGGAGAGAAAGGGGAGGGGTGGAAGCAAAATGAACTTGGGGTGCTGAATATTGCAGTAGGTAGGGGGCAACTGAGAAATGATGGGAGAAGTAGGGTTTTGAAATGTGAGAAGCTGGGGTAGTCTGGAGAGAGTAGATAGTGTGAATAGAACTTTAGAATGGGGAATGAGTGACGAAAACGTGGGGCAGAAGAATTTGGGGTACTGAAATAGTTTCTGACAATAACTTGTTTGGAAGTTACTGCATTAAACTGATTTTGAGGTTCAGTTTCAAACATGTTTTGATGCATTTCTGTACGTTGGTGAATTTCCATCTTTCACAACCATGAGACTGTTAACACCTGAGTTAGAGGCACATTGTTTGATATTCTGAAGTTTTACCTGAAAGGATTTTCTTTCTCTGTCTTTGCAGAGAAGTACACTGCATATTTTGTTCCCTTCCACGTGCTCACACTTTGCAGGAGGAAAGAAGATTTAAACTTTCCTGTTTGTCAGAGGAGGAAGGTATTGCTGAGGAAATAAGATTTTTGGAAGATCTTTTGATTACCGCAGTATAAAAAAAAAGTTGTAGAAATGTTTTTTTTTTCCCTTCCTTATCTGTCTGTATTTTAACCAAGCAAAAAATGTGCTTGGTGAGTTGATTTAATTCACCATTACAAGGTGAAAATGATCTCATACATGAGATAAATCAGCGACTTCAATTTCAGGGAAGTGACTCAAGGCATTGTTAAAGGTCTCAAGCACAGTATACTGCATAAGGAATAATTTCTGTGAAATGCAACTTTTAAATGAATGTGCATCAGGAGCTCAGTCTGTTGCCCACAGTTGTACCAAAATGATGACTAGTTGTATTCACAAGACACACGTCACAATGACAATACGTAAGTTCTCGCTAATTAGAATCATAATTTAAAATATGCAAAAAGGACCAAAGTGTTATGGTTTAAACTGGTTTTGTGCTCTCTCTGTAAATTCCCATCCAAAACAGTGAAGATGGAATCACAGCTGAGGGCACTTGACAGCGCCTTCAGGTCATCATCTTATGAATGCAAGAGTTGCTTTTTCCCAGTTTATAAAGCTGGGAAATGCTGAAATGTAATAGGCTGGAGCTGAGATGAAAGTTACCCAACATGCAGGAGCTGACGAGTGTAAAACTGAGGTCTGCCTTCTTGTATGTGGGACTGAAATCCTGCCATCCTTTGATGGCAGATGGCATCCTTCTGTGATGTCCTGGTATAGGTTTTCATATCATCTCTGTCAGCTGTTAATAGTTCTGTTAGTTTTCAGTTATATACTGTTGTGTGCTCTAATACAAGGAGAGGAGGTTTGGTACCGTGTCTAGGTTGGTTTGTTAGCCAGGAAAAACTATATGTAATAGAGACCAACTCAAACCACAGTCATGTAGTTTGCTTTGGCTCCCTGAGTAGGCGCCTTGTCTTAGAGCAAGACTTCCTTGATTTTCTTACTGGGCTGGATCAATGGATAATAAATAACAAGACAAGAGCTATGGCAACTACCCAGAGAAGGTGGGTATTTTATTAGTGATTCTGTCCACAGAATGCTAGCTGTTGAAAACAGTCACACAACTCCTTGCTATACCTGAACAGATGCATTAAGAAACAGGGCAATAACAAGGCAAAGACTGTTGGTTAGGTGCAGGCTGTGCCTTGTTTTTCCTCAATGCTGTGTTACACGCTGCTGCTTAAAGTAACAGTATATTGTATGCTCAGAGGCTACTGCTTATACAAATATTTGCAGTAGTGGTGAAAATGAATCTGTAAAAATTGTTCTTCACTGGTTGGAGACTCCAAAATTTCAGCTCCCAATAGTATCTTTGTCTGGTGCAGGCTTGAGAGTGTGTTGGGTGGGACTGATTCTGCTTGAGAATGAGGCTTGATGTGTAATTTTTGTCATCCTCCTTGGAGTTCAAGTGGCTGAGAAACTGCTCTGCAGTATGGAGATTATAATGGAGCTCACAGCAGTGTTGGAAGAACAGAGTCTGGAACTAGTGCATAACTTGAAGTCCAGGGGTGGGAAATAAACTTAAATATGGAGATGATACATTTTATGGAGGGTAAGAGTGTTTCTGAATAATTCTGCAGTTTAGTGCCTTCATACTGTGACCTTGTACAGTGACTACAGATGTTTTATATAGTTTTTGCCATGTATAAAACTTGTAAAAAGACTTCAAAGATTCAAAATACTGTCTTCTTGTTCTAATGAAGAAAAATATCACTTAAGAGTGATTATTACACGAAGCCTTAGTTGACTTATGATAAAAAGCTAAATGGCCATAGTAGTGCATTTTATTTATTCTATTTTCCTCAATCTGAATGATTAAATACTTTGTTATTGATGAATGTCCTTTCAGTAGGAGGTATTTATACTATGAATAATGTTATTGCCATTAGAAAAAGGAAATATTACTGCAGACACTACTGTTGTTTTTTATTTTTCTATAAATATGAAATATGACTTGTATATCTATTTTTTTTATTTTAGAAGCTTTGTTGAATTCAGAGACTTGTTTTGAAAATGACGAATGTGAAAAAACATAATTACTTTCTGCTTTAGAAAAATAGTATGCATGACTATTTGAATGCATGTATTTATATACATGTATGCTGCATCGTGTACCTTAGTCTTTCATACATGACTTTCATGTAGACTGGCCTGCTCAGTGGGCAGTCTGCTGAGGGCTGTGTTTCACAGGAGGTGCTGAATGTTGCAGCTAACTGACCTCTATGTTTTGCCCGTAGGTGTGAAGTATCCCATGTAGTGATTGTGTAAAAAGCTTCCAGGAACACCTGCTGCCATGCTCTGGGGCAGCACCCAATGCAGCAGCATTGCCTTTAGTGTCGATCTGTGGTTTCTCTCAGGTGACTCACATGTGTGCAGAGAGAGAATCAGTGTACAGAACCATGGCTTTACATAGGTAGGTAATGATAACAAGAAAAGGAAGGGTGAGGAACAGCATGATAAAACTAGTCTAAAAGCAGATGCGAGGCTGATAATAGGATGTAAAAATGGAGAAACTTGGCTAATGCACAATGAAATACTGTTTAAATTGTAGTGACCTCATGAATAGTGTCCTTTGATTTCATGTGCTGTGCAGCAGCTGTGACAACCAAATGATGAAAGCTCTTTCCTCTGGCCTCCCCTGCCTAGGTGTAGAGTACAGCTCACCTGCTAAATCTGCTTGGGAGGCAGTGCTATAACTTATGTATCCTACAGCTGTGCTACTGATTAAGTACTGCTGATCCTTGTGTCAGATCAGAGCTTTCCCTCCCTGTATTTTGTCGTTAAAAACATACGGCCAGTTTTCAGTAGAAAGATCTACAGGCAATGGTACGTAACTAATTCATGACTAAGATCATGACTTGCCTGTAGTGTAGACATACCTCCCTACCTCCTCTTTTTCTATTTACTTCATTCAATAATGCTAGCTGCCAGTGATGTTTAATGATGTTTAATTACTGTTTGTTGATCCTGTCAGGAAGTTTCCTTGGGTTGGTGCAGACATTTCTAATCCAACTGTTTAATATTGGCTCATGGCTGATTATAATTTTGAAAATATCATAAGAGCATGGGAAATCCAGATAATAACACTTAATAATGGTTTTACTGCTTAATCAAGCTGAGCATTTTCATTTACATACATGACCTGAAAAGCTAATGCAGGCCATCACTGCAATGCAAGCATTGGCACTGATAGCCAATGACAAGGGTTAGTTTTAGGTCCTATGAGTCCTTTGAAAATCATGGAACAGTTGACTTCTCTGGGTGTGGACATCTAAAAATCTGGGAGGCAAAGGTGTGCTGTTTAGTTACTCAGTGAATCAGATTTACATGTTGATAAGAAATGGGTTAACGAATGCGTTTTTACAGAAAGAACTTTCTGGAGAGCAAGGTGGGAGAGCTAATGTTGGTGAGGCAAGACCAGTTCCCTGTTTACTTCAACTGCCTCCCCTCCTGCTCTGTCAGCCTGCCATGACTGAACCCTTCATCTGGGGCAGTACTCGCAGCATCTAACCTGTATGGTTTGCCTGCAATTACTCCTCATTTACAGGTTGTTGTACAAGGTAGAAGAGTCCTACTGGCTGGTGGGTTGTTCTCTTGCTCCTGGAAGAGGTTGTCGGTTGCTGGGACAATGCAATTTATCCCACCTTCAAATAGTTGCTGTTGTTTTTTAGAGGAGAGCCTAGAATGCTCATTTCCAAGGCTGTGCAGTCAGCTGCTGCCTGCTGCCGTTAGCCTTGCCTGTGGTAGAGGCACATAGTGGTTTTGGATTTGGACAAATGCTGTGGGAATTCCAAAGATACGTGTCAGTGTTTGACCACCAACAGAAGATGTCTTGAATGATTTTTGTTTCTTTTTCCATTTTTACAAAGCAAACCAAAAGCTTCTGGGAGTCCATCTGTGTTTTCACTACTAGTGCTGCAAAATACAGTGAGAATGCTGTTGGGTGCCTCCAGACTAACTTGCTTATCCTAGCTATAACTGGTACAGGTGTGTTGCCTCTATGCTTTGCAACACAGCTATCATGTTCATGTCTATACCAACTTTAAAATTTAGATAGTCTTAGCAGATAGGCTTCCTAACTTTCATAGCTCATGCATATAAAGAAAACATGTTTGGCCTCAGTAATTATTTGCTGATTCACCAGCCAAAACTAACAAAACTACTGCTCCAGTCTTTAGTTCTGAAGAAGAATACACATGTATATATGCAATATGTAGTATATGTACAAGATACGCATATGGGTACCTCATACATATACCTCATAGAATCGTTTGGGTTCAAAGAGACTTATAAAGGCCATCTACTCCAGCCTCTCTGCAATGAGGAGGGAAATCTTCAAGTAGGTCAGGTTGCTCAGAGCCCTGTCCAGCCCGACTTTGAATCAGGGATGGGGCATCTACCACCTCTCTGAGGAACCTGTTCCGTGTTTCACCACCCTCATCATAAGGAGAGTATTTTTTACATCTGGTCTAAGTCTGCCCTCTTTTAGTTTAAAACCATCACCCCTTGTCCTGTTGCTACAGGCCCTGCTAAAAAAGTCTGTGCCCATCTTTCTTGTAGGCCCCCTTTAAGTACTGGAAGGCTGCTGTAAGGTGTCCCCTGAGTCGTCTTTTCTCCAGGCCGAACAACCCCAACTTTCTCAGCCTGTCTTCACAGGAGAGGTGTTCTATTCCTCTGGTTGTTTCTGTGGCCGTCCTCTGGACCTGCTTCAATAGGTCTGTGCCTTTCCTGTAATGAGAACTCCAGAGCTGTGCTCAGTATTCCTGGTGGGGTCTAACCAGGGCAGACGGGGAGAATCACTTCCCTTGACCTGCTGGTCACGGTTCTTTTGATGCAGCCCAGCATATGGTGGGCTTCTGGGCTGCAAGCGCACACTGAAGCCAGCTCATGTCAAGCTTCTCGCCAACCAACACCCCCAATTCCTTCTCCTCAGAGCTGCTCTCAGTCCCTTCATCCCCCAGCCTGTATTGATACCAGGAGTCACCCACACGCAGGTGTGGGGCCTTGCACCTGGCCTTGTTTAACCTCATGAGGTTCACATGGGCCCACTTCTCCAGCTTGTCCAGGTCCCTCTGGATGGCATCCCTTCCCTCAGGAGTGTCAACTGCACCACTCATCTTCTTGTCATCTGCAGATCTGCTGAGAGTGCACTTGATCCCAATGTTTATGTGACTAATGAAGATATTAAACAGTACTGGTCCCAACACAGACCCCTGAGGGTGTCCATCTGTACATACAGTATATTATAAAATATGTGAATTTACACTCATAGATCTCATGTAAAATCACTGTGGAAACCATGCAGCAAAGACGTGTCATTGTTTATTGGTTAAATTCTGGCATGTAAATGAGAGCAAGAGTTTTGACACTGCTCTGCAACTTTGTGTTTAGTATCCTGTTTGTTGGTATACCTTTAATCTTGTACATACATAGAGCTTTTAAATCCAGGTAAGTGTAATTACGATATTAGGAAATGAACAATCTCAGTGTTGAACATTTCATTAAGTTTTTTTTTTTTTCAAAATTGGGGCCCCAAGCATCTTTACAAATGATCTGGTAATGATATACTACTTTAAACATAGAAAGATGAAGGTTAAGAAGAAGGAAAACCATAGGATTAGTCTTTTGTTGCTTTTAGTAGATTTATAATGAAGTAAAAGCTTCCATTCACAGGCAAGCATGTCTGTTCTTTCCATTTGGGAACAACAATATGTAATCCTTTCTCATGTGTATTGGAAGACTGGAAGTGGTGTAGACTTCCTCCAGTTTTCACTTGAAGTCTGTGTCATGGTTCAAGCCCAGCCGGCAACCCGGAAC
>NW_009926292.1:27963-43550 GCF_000696875.1 Nestor notabilis
TACACCAGCTACTAAGAAGGAGAAAAAATGACTGCTGTAGCTGAACCCAAGACAGTCTCTTTTTATAACCTGTACCTTTTCTTCTTGGTCAGCTTATCCAGAATTTAAACTAAGTGGGTATTAATAAAAATAGTACAGAGTTTTGAAAGTTCAAAGAATGCACAAACCAAACCATCCCTTCAGTAATTGAAACTGAATTGTGTACAGTTGAGTATTGTGTACAGTTCTGGTGTCCTCAACATAAAAAGGACATGGAGCTGATGGAGCAAGTCCAGAGGAGGCCATGAGGATAAGTGGACTGGAGCACCTCCCGTATGAAGACAGGCTGAGAAAGTTGGGGCTGTTCAGCCTGGAGAAGAGAAGGCTGCGTGGAGACCTCATAGCAGCCTTCCAGTATCTGAAGGGAGCCTACAAAGATGCTGGGGAGGGACTCTTCATTAGGGACTCTAGTGGTAGGACAAGGGGTAATGGCTTTAAACTTAAACAGGGGAAGTTTAGATTAGATCTAAGGAGGAAGTTCTTCACAGTGAGGGTGGTGAGGCACTGGAATAGGTTGCCCAAGGAAGTTGTGAATGCTCGAACCCTGGCAGTGTTCAAGGCCAGGTTGGACAGAGCCTTGGGAGACATAGTTTAGTGTGTGGTGTCCCTGCTCATGGCAGGGGGTTGGGACTAGATGATCTTGAGGTCCTTTCCAACCTTAACTATTCTATGATTCTGAGGGGATGATGGCACGGACCCAGAGCATCTTCATGCAGTGAATCGCTTTATTGCCTACTGCTCTAACTTTTTATACCATTCTAACAACAGTTATTTTTAGCCTATTGCTCTAGCTTTTATACCGTTCTATTTGTAGCCTATCATGTTTAGTTCCCGACTTACAGTTTGTTTGTTAACACTGCTTGCTTTCTCACAGCCAGTCACAGAATAGCCAGTCTCTTATCTTTATGCTCTCTCCTCTTCAGCCAGCTGGGTTGCTCTGCTTGATTGTACTTTGTTTCTTCTTTAACTCTTCTCCAGCTAAGCAGTTACTTCTCTTTGGCAATAATCAAATAGTTTCCATTGTCTCCCACATGATTCTATGAATACATTATATCTTCATAGTTTTTTCTAAAAGTCCTTGAGCAAAACAGGATAGAAAAGACCTTGTATACTTAAGGTAAAGAAACCCAGAAAATACAGTACATAGAAAAATCTCTTCAGATCTTCTTTACGGATCAAAAAGAAAGAAAAATAGATGCAATTCTTTATTTTTAATATGATTTTTACAAGTTTCAATTGTAACTAATTTTGACAAACTTCTGCCTATTGTGATAAATCCCTACCTCTCTATATTAACCATTTTAGTGAAAGAAACAATTTTTATTAAAATACTTGAAAAACAAGTTGGTATCAACCTATTATTTGTAGG
This sequence comes from Nestor notabilis, assembly GCF_000696875.1. Lineage (NCBI taxonomy): Eukaryota > Metazoa > Chordata > Aves > Psittaciformes > Psittacidae > Nestor > Nestor notabilis. The sequence goes on from NW_009926292.1 coordinate 29,372, forward strand.
TACCATTGAATACGTTTGTTGACTTTTATAATTGCAACTTAGTTAAATGATTTATGATGTTGTGAACCATTCAGAAGGCTGTTAATGGCACTTTCATTTTGTAAAATGAGCCAAAAATCATATGTCTGAAACTTGTTTTCTTATTTTATAAATGTCGTGAGAATAGACAATAGCCTGGACTGAAGCAATAATATGGCATGGAGCCAGAGTGAATCCTGTGTTTGAGGGCAATATGAAAGGTTATTATCCACCCTTTCCTTAATCTTTCTGTACCAAAGAGCAGAGATAAAGCATTTTCAAGCTTTCTTCAATCCATTGAACAGTGGCAGCCATTCATCAGGATGTTGCCATTTACTTGTGATAATGATCTTTCAATACAGTGAGGAAATTCATAGTTTGATGCTTTTGCTTTTGGGTTAACTTTAATTAACTGTGCCAGATTGCTAGGTCAAAAGTTTGACTGACTGCATGCTGTTTTTATAAACATTTTGAAAACCTAAGATAACACCAAAAAAAAAAAAATAAAAAAAATCAGAATGGCATTATCTGAATAGCTTGATAAATTTTCTGATAGTGCAACAAAGGGAATATGCTGGAATCTTTTACGTGAAGTGACATCTTGTAACTGCCTGCGCATATGAATATGGTTTGAGTTAAGTTCCTAATTAACACCAAAAAAAAAAAAAGTTACTGGGGTTTCCTCCTGAAATATCTTTGGGTTCATCCAAATATGTGTGCGGGCTGCCTTTATCTGTTACATTAAAGTTTCCATTTCATGACTTATTTGTAAGGATAAACCCTTGTAATCAGCAAGGAAACCCAAAAACTTTGCTTCTATTAAAGCGTTTCTCAGCCTTAAGTCAAAGAAAATAAGCTTTCACTGTGCATCCCTTGAACATCTGGAGTAGTTAGTGATGTATTTCAGACTGAAATAATTGCTACTAGAGCTGATATCTCAGAAGTTTGTTTTCTCACATGGGAATGGACAAAGGATCTAAAGACACTACAAATATTTGAAAATGAATTTGCTTGAGGAGAAAAACAAAACAAAAAAGATTCTGAATGAAAATAAAAAATCCACACCCCCAAAAAAAGAAAACAAGAAAACCCCAAACAACAACCAAACAAACAACAAACAAAACCCCAAAACCAAACCAAAACCAACTTTTGGCAGTTGCCAGACCATTATGTTTAAATTGACAGATGTGACTAACCAGTCTGAAAGGGGGATATGCGTTACTCCTGTTTGTCAGAGGTGGTTGAATTCTTGTTTTGAAATGCAAAATTTAGTCTGTGGTGCACATCTGTGTTTTGAGGAAAAGAATATTTTTCCTCAAAAAAAAATTTGTATCTCTGTAGTAAGCAACATGAAATGTTTCTCAGCAATCCTGGAGTTAAACGAACTAGGATGACTGGGTTTAAGTAAGAGAAGCTGTTGGAGAGTTTGGATTTTCTTTTGCTGTGTATGCAGTATCAAACATTACCTAGAAAGTTACAGCCAGCATTTTCTAGGCCTGAAGTTGCAAATCAGAATCTCTTGATTCTCTCCTTGTCACTATCTCTTTTCTATTTTTCACTTCTACCATTTGCGGAGAAAGAAAGCTACTATGAGCACTCCTGCTTGGCCCAAGATAACTTTGTCATGAATGGACAGGAAGTGTTCTACAGTTCTCTGTTTAAAAGTCAAACGATTTATCTCTGCCAGAGTCTGCTTGTGTTGGAGAAGGTGGTAGTATTTACTCTTGGTTTTTGACTTTGATCAGTGGTTTTAGGAGACCTTTTTTTTTGGTAGCTTAGATTCTTCAAACTCAGTACTAATCTAGTGGTTCTAGGTGGGAGAAGCATAGTCTTGGAAATCACCCTTTATAGGTGAAACCTAACTCATAAGGGTCAGTCACAATTGGATCCAAATTCTAATTGGATTGGACAATTGGACAAAGCTGGTTTTATGTGCATTTTTCCCTAAGGTGACAAATTCTTCCCAGTTACCACACACGGCATTGCTGTCTTGAACCATTTAATCTGTTGTGTGATGAAGATTTTGAAGTTCTACTCTGAACTGTAAAAAATTCAACACGCAAATGTCAAAGGATTTGGCTAGAATAAAGCCAAAATATAATTACGACATTTCTCAAAACTATCATTAGAAATTATTTAGTACATTTAATTTAACTTGATATAAATGGAAAACAAATCAACACATTAATGGAGCAGGACACCCTCAAAGACTATAAACTCCACTGTGAGCCTCTTCTCAGTAGAAGCTGGAAGAGCATACTGGGGAGGGTATATGTTTGCTCTGCTATGATGTTCTTCTCTTGGTTTTGGATACTCCTTGCTTGCAGAAAGGACCTTGAGCTTAATGGACCTTTGGCTTCAGTCAGCGCAGTTCTTATTGGGAGCATTTTGCATTTGGTGGGGTTTTTGTCAAATCACACTCATTAGCAATCGAAGTCCCACTGCTGCCCAGGGCATGTCTGCACAGAGCCTGACATTCTACTGCAGCAGTTGGGCTTCCTGCTCCAGCTCTGCCTTGACTGTGTGAGCATATTCAACCCCAAGTGTGTGTTTTCATTTTGTAACCTTCTGATAACCTTGAAACAAATGTTTTTTCTGTAGGCCACTGCTTTCAGTGCCAAAGAATTAAATTTTCCTGGTTAACCATACAGGATGTCTAGGTGGGTGATCTTTTTGTTTTAAGTTAGGTAAAAAAAAATAATCCATTTTCTCTACTTGGGTGTCACCACAATTATTAAAAAAATACTTCTGTGTTCTTTCCTTACATGGCATGTTTGAAAAGATGGCTTTTTAAGACTTGCTGATGAAGATTATAATCCTTTTCTGCGTTTTGTTTTGTTTTTTTTCTGGATGAGGTTCCTGTTTTGTGTGGTATCTGTTTTGCGTTATGTTTTAATAGCGTACAATGCCTATTTCAGGTAAACCAGACACAGTGACTTCCTTCAGTTGGGCAGGCTACATGCAAGTTATATTTTATACTCTGCTGAGCCTGATGTGCCTGTACAAAATGCTTTAAAATGTAATTGCTCTTTAATTTACTCTTAAACTAGACCACAGATAGTGGTATTAAAGTATATAAAGTATATATTTGGTCAATATATAAGGGAATTTTGCCTGATTGTAACTGGAGAATGATAAGCACAGTCAAAGATTTTTATTATATATATATAGCATAGCCACCCTTCTGTTGACTCCTGGGGAGTGATAACAGAAGAGTAATGCACTGATTAGCAATGAGGCTGATGTTACTTAGTGTATAATTTATCTTTCAATGCAAAAATCCTGGAAAGCAGTTTATGAATTATGCCATCTAATTAATTCAAAGTGTCATCTTTTTCTACTCCAAAAACCCTAAGTGTGTCTGTGTTATTCTCCAAGTTTGTGGTTAAAAATGGTATGTGTATGCTTTAGTGAAATGTGAGCATCAAGATGTAGAGGGATGGCAGCATGTCTTTGTTACAGAATTAAGAGCATCAGTGTCTGTACTGGAATATCTGAGCTATAATGTCATGTCGATTAATGTATGAAAAGTTGGACTGGTGGGGAAAGTGCAAAGCAAGTAGAAACAATAAGATATAATTAAGAAGAGACAGGCAAGTGTATGGTTTTAGGAGTGCATATCTTAGCTCACCAGACTGTTACATTGGACATCTATTAGATGTCTGTAGGCTTTCAAAGTGGCTCGGTAGCCAAATGCATTATCAAATTTATGATGTTTCCTGAAGTTAGAAAGCAACACATTGCCATATCTTGAGCAATAATGAATAATAGTCTATTTAATTTAAAGCATTCTTTGGCTTTCTTTTCCTGATACAACATTTTGTGACTAAATGTTTTTAAAAAGCAGAAGAGAACACTTTTTTTTTTTTTTTTTAAGACCTCTTGAAAATCTCGGTTCCTCTGATTGTTCAGGGCTTTATTTTGCAGGTCATAGACTCTCCTGAAATCAGAGATGGTTGTTTAACCCTATGACAGATGGAGCCAGGATGTCTGTATCATCAAAGAGAGGAAAAATGAAATGTGAGTGGGCACAGAAGTCAGTAAATATGAGAGTAATTGGAGCAGGCATGCCGAGAGGGTAAAGAAGGATACATTGCTGTCACTTCTTTTTTTCAGCTATCAGCTTTGAAGCCAGCTACTGGTCTGTGTAAATGACCTCGCCAGCCTAAGCTGAAAGAGGTTAGAGGGTTATATAAACGCACAGTTCTATATAAACCTTTCAGGAACACCTATCCAGAGTGTTTTTCATCATGACAGGGCAGATGTGGTTCTTGCAGAGGATGAACTAGATAGTCTGAATTTGTCTTTACTTATGGAGGGATGTATTTTACAAGGTATTGACCTTGGTTGTGAGCTGGAATTTTTAATATACTTTGAGGGTTTCCTTTGGCTTCCGTTATTAAGTAATATCGGCAGGTTAGAAAAAAAAGAGTCTTGATTAAATATATCATTAAATTCTGCATCTTTGAAATGCTGAATGTTACTCATTATTGAAAACATGAGGCATTTAAGACAGCAATGGACTGGTCTCAGGCTGTAAGGTTGTACTACCCTTTTAACTACTGGAGATGGAGTTTAAAACTAATTACCTAGTTTGTAATATTCCCATTACAGAGCTGTTCCAGAACCTTGTTTGTGTGGTAGTCATAGATGGTCTATGAGTTTCCAAAGTGATTTTTTAGCCATTACTGTCTGCATTAGTCTTTAGCTTAGATGACTTCTCCCTTTCTAGGGTTTGTTGTCGTGTTCTTTAACCCTCAGAGCTTTTGTTTCATTAGGTACATCAAACAAGGCGAGTTATTTTGTTTTTCTTGCAAAATTGAGAATTGGGTTTCAGTCTGTCCAGGGAAGGAAATTGGGCTAAGATAAAGTATAATGATGAGTTAGAGCAGGAACTAGAACAAGTTGAATAAGATGTTCTGAGAACTGTTGTGTGGGTATTTAGTAAAGGATCTTGTATCATCTATTCAACCTCCCTCCTTTCTGGTATTTGGAATATTCAGAAGATTGTGAGTGTTTCCATTACATGGATGTCAATAACTATCAGTGAAATCTCCTGGTAAAGTGTGTTTCTCTTCCCCAGCTGCTAATTCTGTGGAGCTCTAAAACCTCCAGTTGGCCTCAGGTGAACTTAGTGCGAAGTGATTAGTGTGATGAATCTGAAAATCACTGTTGATGCTCCCTGTGACATGTATGATACCATATGGTAGAATTTGGAGTTCAGCGTCTTTCTCAGCTTTTAGTATAGGAATTTTATACATTGATTATTTGAAGAAAAGTGGGGGAGGATGTTGAAAGCTCAAGTGGCCAGGAGTTAAAGAAATGTCAGACTTCTAAGTTTTGTGCATGATCACATAATATAATTTAGCCTTCAGTTATAGGCCTACAGCTGTGGGATTTGGGAAGAAAGGGGTTGTCTCTCTTTTTTCTCTCTTCTCAAATGGCAGTGGTTTGCCGAGTTGGACAGAATATGCTAGATTTCATTTTCCTTTAATATTAGAGGACTACTGAATTAGAGTGTTGGTGTGTGTATTACCCTGTGAGTATTTGCTTGTAGGCTTGTACCACATCTTAAGATGGTATAGAATAGATCTTGAGAAGCATAAGAAGGTAGTTGACATAATAAATTCCCAAAGCTGATATTTGATGGATCACATCTTAACCTGGCTTTCCAGTTTCTCAGTTTAAGTTGCCTGCTTCCAGGCAGGTTGGGGATTTGGTTTAATGTTGCTTTGGAGAGCACAAGGGATCTGGGGAATGCTTGTCACAGGTGTATGTATGGTGTACACCATCAGCAGGTGTTGGACAGCCTGCAAGAGCCATGCTTCAGAATTGGCTGCACCTTTTCTATTACAGCAAGTTAGCTGTTTTGCCTGCCTTTGTGTACAAGAGCTGTGTGAGTAGATGGCTATGTTTGTAGAGGAGTATGCAAATTGCCTTAAAGAGATCTGGTAAAGGAGGAAGAAGATTCTGGCAGCAGGTGAGAGATTGGGTTACCTGGAAATGCTTGCTAAGGAAAAGGTTTTTTTTCCCTCCCTATCCTGGCATGTTAAAAATGGGTATTGGCTATATACCGTCCCTGTTCACGTGGTCTGTCTGTCCCAGTATAAGCATGCATTTAGGAAAATGGGACCCCTCCCAGGCTTCTGCCCTCGTGGTTTGAGGACTAGAGCTGTCAGCCAGGCTCTTGATCCAGTAGAGCTGTATTTCAGCCACCCATTGGTGCTTGTGTGACTGCTTCTAACAGTATCTCCATTAGCACATGAGCATTGCCTAAATCACAGCTTCCACATTTAATTAAAATTGATTATTGATTCAAGAGCTGGCTAATAAAAGAAGGGGTGGAAAAATTAGGTTTGTCTGAACTACATGGCTTCATACAGATAGCTTTGCTCATGATGAGCTGAAAACATAGTTCCCCTTAAGGTGGGGCTTGATGGTTTTATTTTTCTTTTCAACTGTCAGTCGTGAACCTTTAAAGTTAGCCTGAAAGAAAGTGTTTATTTTTCTTGTAGAACTTGAAATCTCCTGTACTAAACAAACATATTGAACTCGAGGCCATTTACATAGTGAACTTCTTGAATTATCAGCAAAACACTATGAAAGTTCTCCATTCCTGTCCTGATAGCAGTGATAGATGTGAGAAACCCTAAAGAAATGCTTGTTATCTATTTTCCTGTTGTGTCAAAGAGACAGAGTGCCCCGGGTCAATCCTGGAAGTTAAAAACACAGCAAAAAGCAATTAACTATTCATTACTTGTGCTTGAAAAAATAATTAGCATTTTTTTTTTGGCAGAAGAAAACAATGCTCAGAAAACAGGACCTGTTGATGTGTATTGTATTTACTGTTTTGAGTGAGGGAACTGAAGGGGAATATAAACTTATTCTTGTTTTTTCTTCATGTCTGTTTGAGTATAGTTATTTCACAGAAAGATTTATTGCCATGTATTCTCCCATGAATCATCATAGGTTTATAAAAGTAAAATTGAATAAGCAAGGAGGTTTGACTGCCAGGAAAGCAGTGAAGTTAGGACCTGGCTATTGAATTAATTACTGCTTGTATTGGAAGATTTATTAAGAAATTTGTAGTGAGTCGTTTAAGCTCTCTGCAAAGTTGTTGGTTTTATCCCCACAATAACATTTTGCAAAAGGCAAAAATTTCAGCCAGCTGATGCTTAAGCTAACAATGTGTTTATGCAGTGGTAGCACAACTGAACTCTTCTAATGCGTTTTCCTCTAGCCTTATCATGACATAAGTCACTTCTTGCTTTTTGGTGTTCAGTGTAACTGCAGAATTTATTCCCAACATCCATTTTATTTCCATTTTAAATAAAGAGTTTTTGAATGCTGAAGAATAAGTAGCAGCATCTATTTAAGCTCATTCATAATATAATTTCCATTTCGTGCAACCCTCAAAGGATCAGAAGGTCAGGAAAGCAAAAACTGTACTAAGACCAATCAAATAACACATAGCTGTACTGAACTCCTTAAAAAGCCAGAAGTGCTCATAAAGAAAATGTACCCTTGAAGTGATTTGCTGCTGTCTGATGCAGATGTTTAACTCTTGCCCCTTTCAAGATAATTTGTTTATCTCTGTTAAATAGATTTTATCACAGCTAACCACTACCAAAAAAACTGAGGTTTTTATGAAAATGAGATATAATATCTGGCTTTCAAGGATCAGGTGAGACCACACCTTTTGAATTTAAAGAACTAGTAACTTACATAGGGATACACTGATAGAAGGCAAGCGTGCAAAGACATGTTTAGGTTTAAGGGTATGATGGTATTCAAACTCCAGACATTTCCCACCACCTGAGCTGGGTACAGCCTTTACTCAGTCAAAATCTTGTAAAGACTAAAGGTGACCCAAATTAATTAATTCTACTTCATATTTCAACCCAGCAGACAGTTTTTGCATCTCAGCCTGGGAGACCAGCCAGTCTGCAGCAATAGCTTGCAGTTACCTGACTGCACTAGAGTAAGGGCATGAATAAATCCAGTGTAAATGATGTGTGATTTTTAGAGCCCTTTAAACTTCCTGATAGAGACCTTTAGTAGGCTTATCTTCAGCTGTTACCTGGCAGGTTTAATTGCCTCTTGTAATGACAATCCCTCGCTTCCTTCCTCCATTCTCCTTATTTGCACCTTCTACAATCCTCCTTAGGATAATCTTAAAGGCCAGACTTCTGTTGTTAGATAGAGGAGCTCAACTGGAGCTACTCTGAGGTGCAGGTAAACACATCAGTGCTATTCTGGTCTTACAAGACTGCACTTGAATTATTCCTACCAGTGTTGGAAGAGATCTCCTCTGAGAGCCTGTGATGGATTAGTGCTATGGATCTGCCCTCAAAGAGGAGAGAGGCACTGTGTCTTGCAATGTTTGAGGGTGCTTTGCCAGACATTCAGACAGTTTAGTTTTACAGTCCCTACTAATATGTATTTATTTCACATTTGGTAACTGTAAGGGGAGAAGAAAGCATCCTGGACTCATAAAGATTCAATAGCTTTAGCAGTACAAAAAAGTCAGCAGAATTCAACTTTCTGAAACACTACTACCTCTTGTGAAGCTCTGCCCTTGTAATAAAGATTACTCTGTCAGGGAATCCTGGATCTTATATTCACAGATCTTTAAGCCAGTGCTGCAGCTGTGTCTGAGGATCTCTTTCTGAAAGTGAAATTAAGTCCTTTTTCGTCTTAGGTATATCATAGAAATCTGTCATTCGCATTTCCCAGAGACTTGCAAGAACACACAAAATTTTTATTTCCTAGAGCTTTTGGGGTTAGCTGCATGAGAAACCTTGTGCCTGTAATACAGTCATACTCTCGCCAAGTAGTGGTTGCCCAGGAAGGGAGAGCAGCTTCCCCAGGTGCCATGTGCTGTAGAGGACACCTTCATACACCTTCAGCACATTACAAACTGTAATTGCAACCAACAGACAAATCCCTCGTATACTGTTGTGGCATGCATAACATTACATAAATATACCACTAATATATTGGGTGTGGGAGTAAGAGCTGGGGATAATGCATTTCTGATTTCAGGGGGAGGGAGGGGGCATGGGTATGGGTTATTTGACATAGAAGCAATGTGCTAAAATCTCTATAGGCTATATCCCCTCCTTCTACTAGAAAATTCACGCCTGTGGCAGTAACTCGAGGAATCCTAGGTTCTTAGCCTGAAAGTGAGCTGCCTTTTCCTGTTCTCTCATTGCTGACTGTATTTATGTGCCCTTTGCCATAAGAGGGGTGAGATGTCCTGCTATGTCTTGGCTCTTTTCATAAATTTGCTTCATATTTGGATGTTTTTGAAGTGTTTTCCTACTTTTGCAACTTTTTCTTAACTCAGAGGCTAATTCCTCTTTAGCTGTGCTTGTATGGGTAATGAGTTTTTTAATACACCCATAGAAGAGGCTGCGTTTATATCTTTTGGAGTTGATGGCTGACCCCTTTTTTCTCTAGGACTAATCCAGTTCTTTAATGAGTTGCCAGAGGTTGTTTTACGCACTCGTGCCAATTTCTAGTAACACCATGTTCTTTACTTGCAACAGCAAGTATGCCTATTTCTATTAGTCATGAAAAAGTTACAAGCATCCTAGCAATTAATTCCTACTAATACGCATCCTGCCTCTCCACCTTATTGCAGCACACTGCGTATGCATGTTCAGCCTAAAATACTGTACAAGCTGTAAAAAGACACTAAGACATCGATAATACAGTAGCATAGTTATTGACGAAACCTGTCTAGAAATATAAGGGGGGGGGGTAGCATTGTAAACATAACAAAATCAATGTAACAGTATTTCCTTTAGCATTGTAGAGGTTTAGTGATCCTATTCTCTACAGCCTCCTGTGCTGCTTTTTCCAATGTTGCCTGGGTATTCCTCCATGAACAAGGTGAGAGGCAAACAAAAGATTTCTCTATTGAGAAGGAACTTACACATTTGTATCTCTGCTCCAACATGAGTTGCAAAATGGAATTTATTCATGATCCTATCTGCCAGTATTATCCAGTCACAAATCTATTGATTTATTTTCAATTTATTTTCAAGTAGTAAGTTGAAAAATATTTTTGCCATTACTAAAAATAAGACATAATCTTATCTTTTCAGAGTGTTTTGGGGTTCAAGGTGAAGGTCAAAATACCAGGCATGAATCGTAGCAGTCAAAAATGAAGAGTTTCTGCGCTGTGGTTAAAAGAGCTTAAAGCTCAGTTTTTAGGTACCACAGTGCAAAGGTGTAAAGGTTTGAACCACAGGCTGATCAGTGGGCTTTGGCCAGTGGTATGAGGTTCAACAAGGCAAAGTGCCAGGTCCTGCATTTGGACCACAACAACCCCATGCCATGTTCAAGGCTTGGGACAGAGTGGCTGGAAAGCTGCTTGGCGGAAAAGGACCCGGGGTGCTGATTGTCGGCTGCTGAACATGAGCCAGCTTGTGCCCAGGCAGCCAAGGCAGCCAACAGCATCCTGGCCTGTATCAGCAATAGCGTAGCCAGCAGGGCCAGGGCAGTGATCATCCCCCTGCACTGGGCACTGGTGAGGCCACACCTCAAATCCTGTGTTCAGTTCTGGGCCCCTCACTACAAGACAGACATTGAAGTGCTGGAGTGGGTCCAGAGGAGGGCAACGAAGCTGGTGAAGGGTCTGGAGAACAAGTCTGATGAGGAACGGCTGAGGGAATGGGGTTGTTGAGTCTGGAGAAGAGGAGGCTCAGGGCGACTTAATCACTCTCTACATGTACCTGAAAGGAGGTTGTAGTGAGGTGGGCTCTGGTCTCTTCTCCCACATAACAAGTGATAAGACAAGAGATAACAGGCTCAAGCTGCACTAGGGGAGGTTTAGATTGGATATTAGGAAAACCCTCTTCACCAAGAGGGTGCTCAGGCATTGGAACTGGCTTTCCAGGAAAGTGGTGGAATCGCCGTCCCTGGAAGTGTTCAGAAACCGTGTGGATGAGTCCCTCAGTGACATGGTTTAGTGGTGGTCTTGGCAGTGCTGGGGTAATGATTGGACTTGGTCTTAAAGGTCTTTTCCAACCTGGCTGAGCCTATGAATACAAAAAGAATTTCTAATAAAAGTATTAGAGAGTATATAGGAATCCATGTAGGCAGGAGCAACTTAGGAGTTGTGTGTTTCTGGTACTAAGCCTGTCTTAAGATCAGGGAGTATGTTTTCTTCTGTTAGCTCTGTGTCAGTTGCAGTAATTCCTAGGTTAGTTTTTCTTACTTAACTACTGCTAGTGACATTTGCTATATGTGTAGTGCATCCTGCTCATATTTATTCCTTGCTTTGAATTTTTCTGTGCTGTAAAAATTTCCGGGTAAAAACAGCAGCATATTGTCCCTCTACAGCCACAGAAGGTGCTTTCCAACTTGGGACAAAAGTGGGTATCCACAACTTGCTTTTACGTTTGAAAATTAAGAGGTCTGAACAGTCTGCTGCAGTAGGAGCTTTAGCAGAGCACTGGGACTTTGACCCTGCCCTGCACGCACACCCCGCTCCTGTGGCTTCATTTAATACCTGTTACTTCACACTCTCTTCTAAAATGCCAGTACTGTAATGCTGTTTTATGTAGTTTTGTGACCTCATACTGGAAAAAATCTATTAATCTTCTGCTTACTATTATATCCTGCCAGCTGCTAACTCACTGCGTTTTAGGCTATTGCTAAGCCCTGCTGCTTTACACTCCCTCTAGACTCTTTTGTCTTGTTGTCGACCACTTCTTCTGAAGGTGTTGGCTTCTTTCCCACTCCTCCCCATTTGAGCAGCCTCTCATCAATCTTCCTATTATTCTCATTGCTAGTAGCATAGGTATATTTTTGACTTTTTAAAAAGAACGTTTGCTTCTCTTACATTGGAAGTTAACATTTGAAAATCTGTAGAGCGTCGGTTGTCCATGTAATGCTATTGTGTTGATTTTGTGATTCATTTTCTGCTGTGATGTGATGGGGGTTCCATGACTAGGTGCATAAAGCAATGCTTCTGCTAGTTCATCAGCAAGGAGCCTTTTTCTTTCTATAATCAAGATCTTCCTGGCAGTTTTTCAACACCCACTAATTAAACAGCTAAACTCTTGCTGGCCTTTGTATGGGAGTGATGAAAGCGTACCCCAAGATATGGACAAAGAAAGAGGAGTTCCTGAAGCTGTAGGAACAGTTTTACTGTCTTGGCCTCTTTAAGGTCTGCAGTTTGATTGTGTATGCTGGTGGAACCCAGCAGGTGAGCCCAGCTGGGATGTGGCTCCTCGTGGTACGCTCCTTCTGGCACAAAAATGTTTGATCATGTTTTTCCTTCTTTCATTGTGGGAGCTGGGACATGCCTGTCTTCCAGACAGTTTTCTGCTTTTTGTTAATTTGCTGGGGTGGGTGGGGGCTTTTTTAACACAAAGAGGTGCCCAACTAATGCCAGTTGCTTCAGGCAAGGTATGGCATTTTTAGTGTCAGAGGACACCACAGAGGAAACACTCTCTTGGTATGTCACCTGCAGTGAAGACTTGATTTTCTTTTCCCAGGCATTTTCAGTTATGTTTGGCTGTGCGTGTAGGGGCAACTTAAAGGGGGATTAATAAACCGCTTCATACAGGTGGGTATATGTAGGCACCACATCAGTAGTGTGCGTGAGAGCCAATCATGGCAACAGCCTGTTTCCTTGTGAGACTGAGGTCAAAATGATCATCAGGCAGGTGTCACGCCATGTAGGGGATGGTGTCTTCTGTGACTGTGTCCAATGGAACTGCTGCCGGATGAGTGAGAAGGGCTGGAGCAGGGCTTCTCATGATGGAGGCACTTCGGCAGTTTGTGAGCAGCCCTGGGGAGAACTGCAGGGAGGGCTGTGGGGACATGTTTCGCTTGAGTAGATGCCCCCTTCTATTCTGGAGACACTATTATCTGCCTCCATACAGCACAGGATTCAAAATAGTTTTGGAAATAACTTTTTCATGGTGAAATAATTCATATGGCTGCAGGAGCGTGTCAGATATTTTTTCTCCCCTGTGTGCCACTCTGGTCTGTGGCTGCATTTTGGATGCTGATGGCTGGGGGATGGAATACGTGCCCTTGGGCCAGACTGGGATATGACAGAAGTACTTGGTCAGGATCTGCTCCCTGCCCCTTGACTGGTGATGTCTGGATGTGCACTTTTTCACTTTGGGTAAATAAATGCATGCAGTGCCTTAGACACGGAGGATTGGAGCCTCTTCTGCTCTTGCTTTTTGCCTGTCCTCCATAGGGATTTTCAGACTACTCCTTTGGTGTAATGCTGCTCCAATACTTTAGAAGGAAATCCTACATGGAAATCTCTGATTTTTCTCATGGCTTTTGTGACCTTTCATGTTATTTTATCTTGAACTAGTGCCCCGTCTTCTGTGGGTTTCCTCATCCACCCCCATTATTGTCCATCACTTAGTGCTAACCCTACTCCCTATCAACCTTCCTTCTCACACAGTCACAAACAGCTTAATGAATTCTAGAAAAAACCAATAATTTCTTAAACACTCATGACTCTTATTCTTTTTTTCCATTAAAGCCTTTTGCAGTCATAGAGGTGATCATACAAAGTTCTCTTTACTCACAGCAATCTGCTTTTTCCCAACTCTTACTAAACCACACAAATATTATTCCCCAGAACAATATAGCAATAAATCTTTTTGGAACCTACCAGGCAAAAACCTCGTTGTACTTGAATGGAATAACAAAAGTCCCTGTGTGACAGGTCAGTGGTTTTCTCCTGGCAGAGTGTGGAGGCAGGCAAACAGGAAGCAGGGCTTTCTTCCCTTGGCAGTACAAAATAAAGGTGTTAGGCTGCTTATGAGAGTAAAGGCTGTCTCACAAGTTTCATTCTTCCCTGGCAGCCTCCTGAGGGACATTGCTGATTCAGTTAGGGAAAACCTAGAGACTGAGGATGAGGAAAAGGCTGAGGTACTTAATGTTGCCTTTTCCTCAGTTTTTAATAGTCACACCAGCCATCCCCAGGGTACTCAGTTCCCTGAGTTGGATGGCAGAGATGGGGAGCTGACTGAAGTACCCATAATTGAGTAAGAAATGGTTAGTGATCTCCTGCTCCACTTAGACATATACAAGTCTATGGGGCTGGCTGGGTTACACCCAAGAGTGCTGAAGGAGCTGGCAGAGGAGCGTGCGAAGCGCATGTCCCTCAGCTGGC
>NW_009926292.1:43822-44457 GCF_000696875.1 Nestor notabilis
GGCGTAGGAGCTTGCTAAGCCACTGTCCATCATCTGTCAGCAGTCCTGGTCTAGTGGGCAGGTCCCAGAGGATTGGCGGTTGGCCAGTGTGACATCTCTCTGCAAAAAGGGCAGGAAGGAAGACCCTGGGAACTACAGGCTCATGAGCCTGACCTCAGTTCCGAGGAAGGTCATGGAGCAGATGATCTTAAGTGAGCTCATAAAGCACTTGAAGGAAGACAGAGGGATTGGGACCAGTCAGCATGGGTTCATGAAGGGCAGGTCCTGCTTGACCAACCTGATCTCCTTCTATGATAAGGTGACCTGCCTGGTTGCTGAAGGAAAGGCTGTGGACATTGTCTATTTGGACTTAAGTAAAGCATTTCACACTGTCTCCCACAGCATTCTTTTGGAGAAATTGGCTGCTCATGGTCTGGATAGGGGGATTCTTCATTGGGTTGGAAACTGGCTGGATGGCCGAGCCCGAAGAGTGGTGGTAAATGGTATCGCATCTAGTTGGCAACAAGTCACTAGTGGTGTCCCACAGGGCTTGTTGCTAGGGCAACTGTTGTTTAATATCTTCATTGATGATCTGGATAAGGGGATTGAGAGGCATCCTCAGGAAATTTGTGGATAACACCAAGCTGGCTGGGGGC
>NW_009926292.1:44687-74426 GCF_000696875.1 Nestor notabilis
GCTTGGCAATGAAAGAAGTCAATTTACACAATCCAGCATTTGGAAAGGACAAAAAAACCAGAGACAGCAGTGTAAAGAACATTGTCTCCGAATTAACCATCATCAAAGAGCAGGTATGTCTCATGGACTCTAGTTTCATGTGTGAGCATTCTGTTGTTAGCATTATTAACTGTGAATTCTCATATGGGAAGCGGCCTGGCAGAAAAGCTGCCTGGGGGTGTTGGCTGACCATTGGCTGACCAGAAGCCAGCTTGTGCCCAGGCAGCCAAGGCAGCCAACAGCATCCTGGCCTGTATCAGCAATAGCGTAGCCAGCAGGGCCAGGGCAGTGATCATCCCCCTGCACTGGGCACTGGTGAGGCCACACCTCAAATCCTGTGTTCAGTTCTGGGCCCCTCACTACAAGAAAGACACTAAGGAGCTGGAGCGGGTCCAGAGAAGGGCAACGAAGCTGGTGAAGGGTCTGGAGAACAAGTCTGATGAGGAACGGCTGAGGGAATGGGGTTGTTGAGTCTGGAGAAGGGGAGGCTCAGGGCGACTTAATCACTCTCTACAAGTACCTGAAAGGAGGTTGTAGTGAGGTGGGCTCTGGTCTCTTCTCCCACATAACAAGTGATAAGAGATAACAGGCTCAAGCTGCACCAGGGGAGGTTTAGATTGGATATTAGGAAAACCCTCTTCACCAAGAGGGTGCTCAGGCATTGGAACTGGCTTTCCAGGAAAGTGGAGGAATAACTGTCCCTGAGGTATTCAAAAACCGTGTGGATGAGTCCCTCAGTGACATGGTTTAGTGGTGGTCTTGGCAGTGCTGGGGTAATGATTGGGCTTGATGATCTTAAAGGTCTTTTCCAACCTAGTTGCTTCTATGATTCTAGCTCGGGACATGGAGGGTCCGCTGCTCCAGGGTGTGGCTGAGAGCATCCCCATTGAGTTGCGTGTTTCCAACCAAAATGGCCGTTTCTCTACACATATGAAGGGCAGTTGGTTGGCCTCCATGAGCCTTGCTGGTCAGGGGAAGGAAAGGGAGACAAACTGATATGCTGTACAGCAGAAATACCCTCCACTCAAGCTTCATGTACTTGGAACAAATAAGGGGGTGTGTTGGGCTTTGTGTAACCAAGGTCACGTCATCTGGCAAGTAAACAGCTGAGCTGAACATTCAGGTTTTCTGCAACTCAGTCCTGTGCTTTAATCACTGTTCATCAGTGTTCCTTTCATTCCTGGCCAAATCTGTAGCTTAATTCCCTGTTGCAGTATTTCTAGCTCAGTTTTAAGAACTTCATGTTCCCCTGTGAGTGTGAATCAATGGCCTTGTAGAGGCTTTGAGGCTCTTGCCAGAGTCATCTTAAAGCTTGACTATTATCCTTGCTGCTACAACTAGATATATTTTTAATCATATATTGAGCAATGTGCCTTAGTCCTCCACATATGTGCTAAGGTCTGTACGTGATACAATGCTGCTCCCTCTAGTAGCTCCAGAATAGCTGTGTGCCAACTCCTGCACATTTGTTGTCTGAGCCCTGGTGACAGCCTTTGGAAAACAGCAGATTTAGGAACATGTCTTCTCCATCTTGTCTTCTCACCTTTGGCTTGGTAGTAGCACTGTAGCTTCTGTCAGGTATCCTTTAAAGTATTGAAACTTGGATGTTTTCTGAAGTTCTGGTTCTTTCCTTCATTGATGAGATAATTAACAAAGATAAATATTCAAATAAGATCTGATTAAGAACAAGGCTTGCTGCTGATTTATTTAATAGAATTTTTTAAGGGTCAGAGACTATTTCCAGTACAGTAGCTATACCTTTTTTTTCTTTTTAAGAAAATAGTGTGTATCAAGAGTTTTGCTCATTGAAAACGTAATTTTAACATGATTAACTCAGAGAGTTAAACTTACTGTAATTAAAATGTACTGTTGTTTTTTTGAATCCAAAGTAATTTTGCAGCTTATAGCATTGACCTCTCTCTATATATATGCACGTTAAATGAAGGAGAAAAGTGCCATAATCAGTGTAATGAAATTGAAAAGAAGCATGGATCATTTAAAGGGAGAAACACTAACTCATGTGCTTGCAGAAATTCACTGGTAAAGCACTTGTTTTGCAGCCCACAGCAGAAGGTAAGCTGCAGCTCACAAGGTTAGAGAGCTTGTACAGTCACTGAGTATTTCAGCTGCATGAGGGGCTGGCACTGATCCATGTGCTGAAAGATTTTACAGATGTGAGCTAGGCAGAGCTGTTGTTTTAGGCAGCTAGAGTGAAGCAGGAAATGAGCTGTATGGAGCAGGCTACTAATGAAGAAAGATGCAAGTTAGTTGCACCTCTCTGGGATGACTGAAGGGATGTCGTTCTGAAAGTTTACCTTATATCATTCAAGTTTAGCAGATCATAACATCTGGTGTTCACATATGATATAGCTAAAACCCTTTGAAAATCATCCTAAGTATAGCTTCAAGCTGGATAAGAAAGGCTGGATGATGTTGCCGTGTTTTGATGATGCAGAAGTCTTTCTGCAGAGGCGGAGGTGCAATGTGCTGTGTTGTACTAATGGTGTAGTGCAAGTTGCACTGTGGTACTACTAGTCTTTCACTAGACTTGACATAACTTCTACAAACTCTGAAAATACTGTTCTGTATGTACGTATAAATGCTTCAGGATGGAACAGGGTGAATACAATTTTCACGTGTAGGAATTTATATATAGTGGGTTAAAACAGCCTTAAGCAAGGGTATATCTAATACTAATCACTTTCACTTTAGACATTCTTATTTATTATTTTACACTGTGAAGTACCCAGAGGTGATGGAGGTAAGTTGTGTTAACGAGTGAGTGCAGTGTGCACTTTTTTGATGACTGAAGGGCTGTTAAACATTTTACAAGCAATAATTAGCTAAAGGTGCCAACACATGGAAGAAGGTCTGTATTCTGACAGAAACTAAGCAGAGACCGCCTTGTTTACTGCAAGGGAGGAGTGTGTCTCACTTCAGAGTAAACAAAATAATTCTCTTCATAGAGGACTGTATTGATAGGACAAGGGTAATGGCTTCAAACTTAAACAGGGGAGATTTAGTTTAGGTATAAGGAAGAAATTCTTTACTGTGAGGATGGTGAGACACGGGAACAGGCTGCCCAAGGAAGTTGTGAATGCTCCATCCCTGGCAGTGTTCAAGGCCAGGTTGGACAGAGCTTTGAGCAACCTGATCTTGTGGAAAGCATTCTTGTCCATGGCAGGGGGATTGAAACAAGATGATCTTTAAGGTCCTTCCCAACCCAGACCATTCTGTGAATCTATTTTGGGGAAATATAACATGATTAATATAGCATAAAACGATCCTCTGCAAGATGACTTATATTGTGTCAGAGGTAACCCTAAACTGGATTTCCTACTGATGTTCATTGGATAATGGTCAGGAAGCATTTATATGTTTCAGTTTAAATACAAAAGATACGTTTTACTCATGTACGTTCTGTGAATGTTTTGAAACATTTGTTTTAAGTCATGTTGATGTTTTGCTGTAGAGTTTTTTACTGTTTGGCATTTTCGTCTTAGATGGTGAATCTTTCTTTGGTTACTTAAAACCAGTAGAAGTTCACTTGACACCAGTAGAAGTGGTCAGCTCCAGAAGACTGGATGGGATGGTAGAATCTCTGTCATTGTCATATTTAGAATGCAGCACAGGCAGACCTTACATCTGTTCATCAATAGTTTGATAATAGGAAAAGCTACTAGAAGTGAGAGCATCAAGACCATAAAAGCTTTTATCTTGCATGAAGTCTGTAAAGCAATGTCAGTTGCTTTAACTGACAGATTTGCTGAGTTTGCTGGTCTGACACAGTCTGTGGCACAGTCTGTTCACAGACTCTCCTGTTGCAGCATTTAAGCTGAACTAGCTGTACAATTTTGACAGCAATTTTGTTTGCCTTTTTATTTTCTTCCTTTTTTTTTTTTTTATTTTTCCTTGCAGGAAAGGAAGGAAAGTTAAAACTTGTCCTAAGTTAAAAGTTAAAATTCCTATTTAAAATCTATTCAGAATTTGAGAATAATAATTTACAAAATGGGAAGGCAAACAAAATGATTTCCTGTCAAGCAGGTAGAAGGCTTTATGCCTTTGGTTCAGTAATCCAGAGTAAACAAAGTACATGCTGCTCCACTGGCATGAATTGAATGGATTTAGCAAATGTACCTCCACCAGTCAGCCACACTCTCTCTCTACCAGCTTTATGGGTGCTTCCAGATTTCAATAACTGCTTTTCTAGACATTGTCACATTCTGTTTGTTCCTGCTTCACTTGGCTGAAGTGTGTCTATCTGATCACTACCTGTGTGCACCAGTTAGTTTGTTGTTGCTGGGCCTTTGTTACTGAGTTTGATTTGTTTCCCTAGATGTAGCAATAAATTAAGCTTTGTTAGCTTACAATTTACTTAGTCATTCATTTTTATTAGCTTTCTGCATTTACTGCGGGAAAAATGTTGTGGTCCGAATACATGATGAGCAATTCCAACAATATTGTTAGTCCAGAATTGTTAAGCAGTCTGAATTCATTAAGATCTTTTCTTGGCTGTGTGGTTGGCTTGGGTTTTCTGGGATTTTGTGGGTTTTTTTTTTTCCTTTTTCTTTACACATTTTCAGATGAGACTTGGTCTTAGTTCTGAGAAGCAATTGGAGCCTATGGTAGCAATTTTTTTCCAACTGTACGAAAGAACAATATACTTTCATCTTCTGTATCTTACAGGATTCTATCCACATCAAGGGGCCCTGTTAGTCACCATAGTTTCATATCTCTGAAGTTCAAAGGAAAATGCAGTTAATCAAATCCTAGACCCCCGACTTAGATCTGCTGTGTTTGATTTCCATCAGTATTCATGGTTATGTCATTTCAGTGACATAGTGTTTCTTACAGCTATTGCATATTTTCCCAATATTCAGTAACCACAATGCCAGAGGTCAGCAGATGTGCTTTCACTTTTGTTCTCTAAATTGGGAAAACAAATAAGAGGAAAGGTTCCTCTCCAGGAACTGAAACTCTCAAGACTATATTGAACTAATTATTACTGTTCTGGGTTCAGACTGTATCAGTCATTTTTCTCCTTCTTGGTAGCTGGTGCAGTGTTGTGTTTTCAACTTTAGTCTGGGAACAGTGCTGATAACACCGATGTTTTTAGTTCTTGCTAAGCCATGTTCTTTAAATTCTCTTCTCCATCCCTCTGAGAGCGGGGGGGGGAAATAAAAGGGGGCGAGTGAGAGAGGAGGGAGCGGCTGCGTGGTTCTGAGTTACCGGCTGGGCTTAAACCATGACAATACCCTATTTTATAACCTTAATTATGGGATTTGTCTCTTATTAATTTTTATTGAGACATCCACAGCTATGGTTTTGGTAAATACAGATGAACTGGTTTAAGAAACCAGAAGGCAGTGCCCTCTTGGGCAGAAGGCCTTATGGCCCCATGGCTGGGTTGCAAGAACTGGACTTAGCTGTCAGGCAAGATATAAATGACAGACGCCCTGCATATTTTCAGTTCTTTTTTTAAATATTATAGAAGGTTTTTACAATTATAAAATGGTCAAAATCCAACTCAAGCATTTTGAAAAAGGGTTGCTGAGCTTCAAAAATGAAATGCTCAAGTGTACATGGAAGTGTATTTTTTTTTTCCTGATTCAAAAATCAGTTCCTTGTGTTTGCAGTATTACATACATACACATTTACTGGTTTTAATCATGCGTGTCTTTGTCTCTGCACTGATGGTTTTGTGGTCAGAAACTTCAAATTCAGAGACTTGAATTTTTTAAGTTTTTTTCTTTCTGGATTTACGTCTACCATGTTGTTCCGCATGTGCATAACAGCACATCTGAAATTCCTGGAGTGACTGGAGGGTTAAGCCATGGCCCGCATAAACAAACATGCTACCTTTTCTGTCTCGTGGCTATAAGTCATTTTGTCAGTTGTCTTGTCTGCCATCTGAACTCACTTGCTCTTTATAGTGTATGTTGCCAGAACAAGGACAGATACTCATGGCCAGAAATTGAAGCTGACACTGTTTGTAAAGAAGCAGCAACGCAAACCAGGATAAGGCACTGTAATTTGCTGTGTTTGTCAATCCTGCATTTGAAAGAAACATTTTGCAGTGTGGTGACATGGATGATAAATGACTCTTTGCTGCATTGTGCCATATAATCTTGATGAACTGACACATCATTGGGAATTTGTATCCTTGGGGCAACTGCTAAGGAAAACAAAGTTGTTGGATGAAAGTGCTCTAAACAGTCAAGACAGTCAAGTCTTTTTATATGTAATTTGAAGGTGTATTAAAAGTGCTGACAAAAGCAAAATGATAAAGTGGCTGCTGTGTCTCAGTATTTGCATTTGATGGGTGTGTCTAGAAAAAGTCATTTCCAAGAGTGTCTGAAGGTGGGACTAATTACTGCTGTTATGCTAACTGATTTCATCATGGAAAAGCTAATGATAGAAATTCACAGCCAAGTCATTTCAAGTCATTAATGCAAATAAGAGATAACCTATGTTAAGAAGCTGCAATGAGTAATGAGTGGTGCAGTGCTGTTGGAACCCAGCAACAGTCCACCTGATCTGCTGGCTCCTCTTCAGCAATAAGACATACTTGATGTAAGGCTGCTTGTGTTGGCACGCATTAGCAGGCTTTTTTCCAGTCCATCAATTTTGTTCATTAATATTTTTATTAATATTGTCAGAATTACTGTAATTCTGGTATAGCAACCCAGCTTGGTTGTTGAGTGAATTCCTCAATGTTGAGTAGAACTTCTCTTGCGTTACAGTGGCTTTCAAGCTCAGATGTACACAACTTGATGATTTTCTACCAGTGCTGAGACAATATTAGTAGAAAGGTGTTTTGGAGAAGATTGAGAGTGTGGTGTTCCTCAGGGTAAGAGAGGAAGTATATAATCTGCAGTGGATACCTGTTCTGAAGGTTAAGCTGAGGTAGTGCAAAGTTGTTCCAAGATTAAAGTTTGTGTTGACCATGTGATGCTTTATGAAGCAGTTCTTTCTCTGTTGTGAGGAATATTTTCTATAAACTTCATAACTAAATAAAAACTTTGAAAAAATGTTAATTGCGTGAGGGAATTCAAAAGCTTTCTTTTCCTGTCTTCTGAGTTAGTAAAGGTGTAAGGGTTTTGCCTAGAGATTTTTAAGCAAATCCCTAGCTGGTTAGCTCTTTGAATCACAGGGTCAAAAACTGCCTGCAGCTAGATTTTGATTTGTGGTTTTGTTGGTTTAATTTGTTGGGTTTTTTTTTCCCCTTATTTTCAATGGCTCAAGCAGCACTTCAGAACATAAAGAACACATTACAAAAAAAATCATCTTGCTAATGGCTGATCAGGTAATAATTGAACCTGTGCATCTTTGTTTCATGAGAATAGCCAGCACCTTCTCTTCTCAGAAGAAACAGACCCTAAATCTATCATGTCAACTTGAACACTTACCAGAAAAAAAACATTAATAGAAAGCTGATGTTTTTACTGTAGGATATACTGGAGCATACAGCCCCTGACTAATGTTAGCACTTTAAGGGGTAATAAATATATTAACACTTCTTCATTGTCAATAACAAAACATACCTGCTCAGGCACATCACAGCTTGTGAGCCCTAGAGCACCTTTCCTGGGAGGATTAAGTATACTGAGTGTGGAGAGACTTAACATTGGTAGCCACTATTTTTTCCATCAAATGTGTAGATCTGCCTTCTCTTTCTTCCTTCATATTTCAGTGGGATAAAGACAAAAAAAAACAAAAAACCAAACCAAAAACCAAAAAGATATTAAAAATTTCAGGAAGCTTAAAGCTTAACGTTACTAAAAAGACCCAACAACTCTTCTCAATTGAAAAAACAGACTTTGAAAGCTTCTCCACTGTCGTGTGATGCATTTCAGCTTCATGTGAATGAATCTACTGAAACGAGATTTCCCCCATAGAAATCTGTGCATGTTTGAGTTACTTACTGAAATGTCTGAGAACTGCCTGAATGCAACTTCATCATGGTTTTTCATGATAGCGTGTAACTTGGTGGCCATGAATTTGCATCTTTGTATTTTTTATACAGCAGTTGCTGTAATTTGGAGTTGTCTGCGCCTTTCTATAAGAAGAAGCTGTAATTGTTTGGGAAATCAGAAATATTTTTCTTAATTATTGAAGTTGTTGCCTCTAATTTTTGTTAGCTAAGACTGAATTGGTGGAAAAAAAATCCTATAGAACAAAGGGAAAGCTCTTACTATTTATTATGTAGTTTACTGGAACTGACAGGATAGTTAACACTATTGGGCTTGGCAGCGTTCAAATGCAAAGCAAGAAAATGGTTTCAGCTGTAACTTGCAAGTCAGGTAGAAGCCAAATAACAGAGGCAAAAAAGTTGAAGCATAATGAAATAGGTCATCAACATAGGCTAGATATCTTAGTCTAAATTCTGTTTATTTTGGGTTTTAAATTGTTCTATTGTTGCAGAGGAGAGTTTTTAAGAGGGATTTAAAGAAAAATCCAACTGCAGTGGGGTTGGAGAAACCCTTCTGATGCCAGAAGAGAAGAGCAAGCACTTTTATCTCGAAATAAAGCAAGCAGGAAATTGTGACTGATGCTGTGGTTGGTTAGAAACATCTTGTTTGATGCAGAACAGGTCTTTGCAAAAAGATAGTTCATAAAGCCAAAGGAACAGGCTTGGGAAGTCATGTTCAGCCACATTCTGAGTGGACATAAACAGGGAAAGGTTGAAATTACCTATTGAGTTTTGGCTGAAAGAGGCCACCTTCATGTATTATGCAAAATGTGTTTGCAGAACTTGAACATATTTTGTGTTTGCATTAATTAATCTAACTATGCCTACAAATTTAAACCATTTTTTATTATAGTGAGAACTTGGGAGTGACTGGGAATGAAAGAGGAGACAGAGGGATGGGAAGGGAGGAGAACATGGGAAATAAAAAGTGGAGGTACATAAGAGTTTGTTACAATTATTTGGAAAAAAAAAGTTTGGTGGGAAAAGTAAAGAGTTAGGACACTTAGTATGTGTGTGCTTAAATGAAAGGCTGGAATAGTATATGTAAATGTGCTGTAAATGGAAGAAAGGTGAGGGGGTGAGTGCCTTGTTTCATATGAAAAGAGTGAGAGTGGAGCCAGGGCCCCTGAAGTTCAGAGAGTCTTTGCTCCTTGCAGCATATACTTTTTGACTCTTTCCAAAGTTGTGAGAGTTTATGCTCATGCAGACTGGCTTCGAGGCAGCAAAACCTTTGCATTGATACTTTTAAATATTAAAGTTGAGAAGGTGTATTAAGTTTCAAATTTTTCAGCTTCAGAACCAAGAGTTTCAATTTAAAAATGGAGATCTGCCTAGAAAACACTTCTTTCAAAGCTGTTTTCATTATTGCCAGCAGCTTCCACCACTTCCCTCGACCTCACAAATACACCGAGATTTTAATTATTTTTTTTTAATTACCTGGCAACTCTTTACAGGTATATACCTTCTATTGGCTCTCTCTTCTTTTCCCATCATTTATCTCTCATCACCCGATGATGTAGTTTTGCATGTTTGACTGACTGAGACTTGCAAGAATCATTGCCAGAGTCATAAGTTGCTCCTTCCTGTTCAGATCCGTTTCTTAGCTCCTAGGAATTGCATGACTGGAATATAATTGGTGATGCCTAACATTTACATGTCCTGTAAAGTCTCTCCAGGCTCATCAGCTGATTGAAAAGATGGTTCTTTCCCTTCTCGAGTCAGAAAATGGTGGCTGAAATGAAACCAAATCAGAGGCTTGCTCCCAACCAGAGTAAGCATTTGTTCTGAAACACCCTTTTAGGTCATCACTAGGTTTATATACAGGAATGCTGAAGCAACCCATGAAGTCAGGCTGGTTGGATTTTTTTGTTTGGGTTTTTCTTTTCTTAGTAGCACCATTAGATATGGATCTAGAAATGACGTGGAAGAAGTGGAGGAGTGCATTTTGAACAGGAGAAAATGAATGCAACCTGAATAGAATCTCAGCGATGGTATCTCCCACCCACAGATGGTACAATTAGTAGTCTATTTGAGAACCTAGTTACTCTGCAGAGTAATTGCTTTTTCTGATAGATCTTGGTGAGGAGAAGTGTGAATTGCTAGTCATGCAATCAGATTAATTTTCTTTTTCTTGCTTTTCTGTTTTTTCTGAGTTACAGTTTCCATCCTTAAGGCATTAGGGTGCCCGTGATAACATCCCGTCCTTTCCTGTTTTTCTTGTTAATACTTGGGAAATATATTTGCCTTGCTTTAAGCTGAAATTAACTATATAGTTACAGGGATCTTATTTATTTATTCATTAATGATAGGAAACACTAAACATGCAATAACTTTAAATAAGTACCTGGTGTGCAACAAGAGCTTTCAGTAGGCTTAATTCTTTCAGATTAACTGGGCACATTCAGAGTTGAATTTGTGTGAGCAGTAGTGTATGGATGTGGGGTCTATAGAACATGGGATGTGGTAGGCTCTCACTGAAAGTGGCAGTTGTCATTTTAAGGATAGAGGTCATTTAATTGTGTTGATTGCCTTCACAAGAGATGCGGAGGTGAAGTAGTACTTTCCATCTTCAGTGAGAATTAACAGCTCTTTGGGATTTTCTGGTTCCGCTGGAGCCAGCTGTTTGAGTGAACCATCCCATGCACGGGCCTCAGCGCCTGCTGCATCACATAGGTCTCAGCAAGGATCTTCAGCCCTGTTTTCCTAGTGTAAAGGAATTAATTGGAATTTATTCAGAGATGCTCATGATTTGCCTGTTGTGTCTTATTTAACCCTAACAGTTTATTTTGGAGGAGAAAAATTTTCGAAGACTTAATTCAACCTTTACATAAATAGAAATACAATTTTTTTTCATCCCAAACCTGAACCAGATTCCATAGTAATCCATAATAGTTTCAAAAGTTCTCCTTTTAGTTTGAAAGAAACTTCCAGTATCATAGGAGAGGAATAGTCTACTGATTAGAAATGAAGACAAAAGATGCTATAGCCAAAAGAGGATAGAGGAAAAATACTCTCTTGATCCATTTACTTTATTTGCCACTGCTTTTAATTTAGTGTGTTTTGCCATTTCCCCTGGAGTCAGACAGCTTCCTCTACTGTTTGCAGAAGAAACATTTCTGCTTTCTATTGATCTGTGAAAGACCTATGCAATCACTTCTTTTTTTTTTTAAACAATAACAAGAAGGCTGGGAGAAAGAAGCATCATCTGAAGCTGCTCTTGACAAAAAAGCTTCTGCAGAATCCTGTTTGATTACTAAGCCTTTAAACAAAGATAACACTTATTCTGAGACTTGTGTAACAACTAAAAACATCAGAGCTATGTATTTTTCTAAATTGTTTTGAAGCTTCTTTTATACCTTCTAGTGACAATTGTCAGAGACTTTCCTACAGCCTTTCTAGCAGATCATCCAGCCTTCCCTGCTTTGTTTTGTCCTTCTATGTCACAGCCACAGGATTACACATTGTTTAGCATTGCTATGATTCTGCCTCCTTTTCTTTACCTTCCCCACCCTCTCTGAAGTTTGTACCAAATAATATCTTTGCTATATTAGCAGCCCTCCCCTTATATTTCCAGTTGATAGTAAGCAATCTATTTTGAGGTTTTATGCAGGATTTCAAAATCTTTTCCTTAAAAGCTGACTGAGTGTCATGATTCTTTAAGAGTTCCCTCTTTCCTACTGAGTTTGCTGTTGTCAGACTCAAACATACTTTGAAGATAACTTTGAGGAACTGGAAGTCAGAATTTATAGTCTCTTCTTCACACAAATTGGTCTTCTGTGCTTGACAACATTTTCTTCCAGCCTTTGAATATCCCTGAATAGAGATACCTGTTGCCCAGTAAAGTTTTGTTGCTTCATTAATTCATTTTCTATCCTCCTAATTTTTCTTAAGGAGAGTAGCATTTTTTTACCTCTGTTTCTTTATGTGTGGTGGGGTTTTTTAAGCTTTTTTAAAATACTTTTCACCTTAACCTGGTTTGTATTAGTAAGCTGGCTTATTTAATCTTTGTCATTTTGAAACTATTGCATTAGTTTTTGTCTAAGTTAAAACTTTAAGAGAAGGACAAAGGAAGAAACAACCTTCCTGAAATGCACTTTTCTTTGAGTCAGTGTATTTTTAAGTACTTGAATATGAAAATACTTACAATCTTCAATACTTCAGTCTTTGTTTCTGCTCTAATCAGATACTGGGTGGTCTGGGTGTAAAAATTGTTCTTTTTCTTAGTGCAAGTGCCAGAAGTTGTTATATTTAGGAGCATAAGTTAGACCCATTTTCATGGGTAAAAACTTCATAGCCAGTTTAGTGGATTTCTTTTTTATTTTAATTTGTTTTAAATATAATAGCTCAAATCTTAGTTCAACCAGAACAGGGCAAGAATTGTTACTTGAAGTGTTGTATTTTTTTCTGGAGATGTTTAACCTTTGTAAGCTTTAGAGGATAAGTGCCAAAATGAGCTGTTAGGGCTTTAGCTAGAAAACTCTGTTTCATGATATGCTGCTTGGATATTATCAGGAAGGCTAGTTTGTTTTGTTTTGCTGTGTTTGTGTTTGGGGTTTTTTTTTGTGTGTTTTGTTTTGTTGTTTTTTGGGTTTTTTTTGTCTATATATGTGTTTTCAGCCTTAATTAACTTGCACTTCATTGTAAGAACAAAAGAAGAAAATGTAATTTTCTTGGATATCAAAATCAAATAACTCTTCCAGCAAAGGAAACATAATTACTCAGATGTCTTTAATCTATAGTTTTTGCTACAACTTGTTTTAGCTTCATGGTAGATCTAAGCAGGTCTCTTGTTCTTCCACTGTTGGATGCTGACACTTGTCTGTATTTTGCTTATACTTAATGAATTTACTAAATTTACTAATCCAGAAATTCCTTTGGTCTCTTTTTTCCTTGAATCCCCTTGAATCCTGCTACTCCCAGGAACAAAAGCTTTGATTGTACGGTAATGTTCAGAGGTTCAAGTCTCCATTTTCTTCATGTTCACCAGATCTCATACTTTAAAGATAAATGGTTTTAATTTACAAATATTGATTCTGGTGGGTCTAAGGCTAAAGCTAGGCAGCTACAGGATGATAGATGCTGTGTTTAAACTTGTGCACTCTCGCTCCTTTAATATGTTAAAAATTGTATTAAGTTGAAATTTATTGGCTTTTTTATTAGCAAAATACCCAATGGATATTTAGCATTTTAAGAATGAAGATAGTATCACTGGAACAGCATTAAAATGTCTGAAAAACAAAGAAAAACCCTCCTTGTCTCTTAACTAAAGATGCACATGTATTTTGAAGAGTTGAGGGGGTCTGGAACATCTCTGTGTATATATTATTATATATAAAGTTGGCAGAGAAATGCTAGCAGTATGTGCCACGAGAGTCATTGTGTACATCCTGTTTGTGGTAACTACTGTGGTTTACAAGGGCTGACTTATGCAGGGGTGAGTTTTATCTTTAAATGTACCAGATCAGTCCTCAGCACTGATGCGGACTTGCCAAGAGCCAGGGAGGGAGGTTGCCTATCTTCACTTATCTGAACTGTGTGAAGCTCTCTGCCACTCCTCTGTGTTTAGGAAGGCTGCTCATCTACATCCACTCTAAGATCTGTGGATAATATGGAGTGAAGAAAGTACTTAGTGAAGGAAATCTTTGGTTTATATTTCTGTAATACAAGCCTCTTACTGACGTGTAGGGTGGGATACCTCTGAGATGGTCATTCCTTCTTGCTTCTAACCAAGAAGTCCGCGCTTGGGCTTAGGGGAGTGCGTGTGTATTTTTTCATTAAAATGCATGAAGATTTTTTCTTGAGCCATGCTACAGTATTTTAAATTGGGTGTTTAGGCTGGAAATAGTGAAATACTCAGTTCTATTATTTTATAAGCTTTTAGAGTATCTCAAATAGCTGTGTAATGTGTAATGTTCTTTGTTTACTTTGCATACTATTTTTAGATACATCTAGATCTCTTCTACAAAGTGATCTTTGTCAGAAAATGTAGTTATTTCCCACCTGGAAGAGATAAGCACTTTCATTTTGGGGAAGGAAAAAGGCATAAAGGCAGGCAGTTGTGCTGGCTGTCAACTTGCTGACAACGGAGGACAGTGGCGGAGTCTGCGAGTTTAGTGTAGGTTCTGGATAGATAATTGAGTGCATAAGTTGAGTTGGAGTCTCCTGTTGAAATTTTCTTTAGAAATCGTTTGCTGGCTCAGCTTCTACTTTAATATTTTATGATATGCTTTCTGACTCCAGATTTCGAATTCAATTTGCAGTCCAAGATTATTTTAAAACCTGAACATGCAGCGCATGGTGCTCCATTTTGCAGCCAAATAGAGCAAAACGAATAGGTTTACAATTAAAACCTTGAAAAGTTTAATTCAAATCTAAAAAGATAGTCAAACAAGAGCAGAAACAAAGCTATTACTCCATTTTTACTGCAACTTTTACTTCTTAGATTTGAACATGATAGTGTAGTTGTGCAGCTAATCCATTAGAGGGCAATCTAATATTGCTGTGTTTGGAAACAAGTCATCAAGGAGACTTTGGAGGCAATGGATGGACAACAGGTTCGAGTTTATAAAGTTGAACTTAGTTTTCTATTTGAAATTAAGCTGTTTTAATTGCAGAATGTATGTTAGCTCAGTAGTAGAACAAGCAAAGTAATTTATATTTGTTGTTCTTATGACATAAAATATAATGATTTGCATGTTGTAGTAGCATGTTGTAATCCTTAAAATCTGCCTAGTTTAGGGAAGTGGCAAAAGGATCTGGAAAAGCAAATTCCATCTTCTCCTTCTAAAGATTACTTACCATCTGGTTATGGCCAAATGACTCAGGCAAGAATTCTGTAACTTTTTTAGGAAAAGCTAAGCATATTAATTCTCTTTAAATAAAATAACAAGGCAAAAATTATATTGAAATTGGAGCTCTTAATATGTATTTTTAAGAACTCAGAAATTTACTACCTCTATTCTCTCAGATTTTAGAAAAGTAGTTAATCATAAAACTTCAGAATGATGTTTCCTATTTTAACACTTAAACAAAATATTATCCCATAAACATACTGCTGTAAATGTAGTGTCAATGCCTGCACTGTGGGAGGAAATGGTTTGTAAACTTCATACATCTTGATCTTTCTGCAGTCTCCTGATAACTGCTGAAAGTGTAAGAAGGTATGCCAGTAAAAACACTGCTTTCTATTTCCTCTATTTCTTAAGCATGTGTTTGCAACCACTGCTGAAAAGAGAACGCTGACTTGGATCAGGTTTTGGTTTGACATCATATGGTGGCTTTTGTGCTGAGATGGGCAAACAAACTTTATATTCATATTTTATTAGGGGTCTATATTTTTGTTCCTTGACAAATATGAAAGCATTTTACTTAATTGAAGTGAGTGTATAGGGAAGGTTTCTATATGGGTTCAAAAGTGCAGATGTAACTACCAGACTTCAAAGGCAGTTCAGGAGAAGTTTTAGGTTGATAAATTTCCCAAGTGTGAATGTGAATATTTAAAGAGATTTGCAGGACATCTATGATGACAGAGCAGGCCAGGGAGAAAATACGGCACTCACAGTGGTTTCCTAATCAATGATAATTGTGTCATTTCATATTTCAAAAAAATATATTGTAAATTAGTAAAGATGGTAAATTTATGGTACACGCTTAAATGCATTGTTTTCCATTTGGAAGTTCAGCAAAAATATAACTATGCCTACAAATTTCAACCATTTTTTATTATTAAATTTTCCTTCACAAATATGAAACAAACTGGTAGTAGTTATTACTGTAAGATGATATGTAAAGTAATAGGTTCGTTTCTGCAGCAAGTGGTGCTTATTCCCTGTGGAGTGAGACTGCAGAGCTACTTTATTTTGCTCTGAAGTACTGAAATGGAGCTAGGACATCCATCCAAAACCCATGCTTGAATGATCCAGTCTTTTATTAATTGTACACAGATGAGGAACTCTGACTTTCCTTTTTATTTTTTTCCTTTAAGAACCGTTTCTTTGCAGAGCTGCACAGAGACAGCATATGTTATATAAATAGTCCTAAAGCTATTCACTTTCTCATCAGTGCTATTTTTATCAGTGGCCTCTGGCTAGTGCTGGTTATAAAGATGTTTGCGTGTGTCTGCACACTTTGGAAAGGAAACATGCAGCTCTAGTGTGTTGCACTGTAAATAACGGCTAAATATCACACTTGAAGGTAAAAGGTGCTTTTTTTTTCTTAATCCCCCTCCCCATTTTGCAGGACTGTGAGGTTTAGATTATTAGATATTAGGAAAAAAAATCTTCACTGGCACAGGCTGCCCCATCCCTAGCAGTGTTCAGGGCCAGGTTGGATGGGGCTTTGAGTATCTTGGTCTAGTGGAAGGTGTTTCCTTTTGGGAAATGGGGTTGGAACTAGATGACCTTCAAGGTCCCACCAAACCATTCTGTGATTCTACGATGACTGCTGCACAGGAATGCTTCCTCTGATGATGTTCTAAGCTTCCTAGGGAGCAGCAAGGTCTGGTGCAAAGTGCTCTAAATTGCTGATGGAGCTGCTGTGTCCAACAGCATCACACATTTGCCTCCTAGAGGTTTGGAGGAGGAACTGGTCCCTCCAGAGTTCAGAGCACAGTGGGAGAACAGAGCTCTGACTCCCAAGCTGGAGAGTCCCCTGCAGAGGATGAGCATTTTGTGCGGCCCTTTTTTTATCTTTTTTTTTTTTTTTTTTAAGTCTTTTAATGATGGAGCACAGGAAGAAAAAAAATATCTGCTTTGAGCATTTGGTTGACTGCTCACAGAAGATCCATATAAAGGAGAATTTTGCCTTAGATCTTTCATTTATGAAGAGAATTTTTACAAGGTGTGAATAGTTGTTTTTTATGTGATGCACAGAATCCCATCTTAACAAAATAAACATTAATAACCTACTCAGCTTTTACAGTGGAGAATGCTGTCAAGGGTTTCTAATACGATGGATGAGCCAGGTTCAAGCAACTGAAAGTTAGAAATCTACTTTGTAAAACATGTCAGTCATTTTTATTATTTATTTTTTTGTTATGACCCCTTTTCATTTTCATGAGCCCAGCTAATACCAAGTTGTGAGCAGTATTTAAAGGCTGCTGGTGACATTGAACTTGGAGCACAAGACTGATCCCACTGCTGCCTGCCTTGTGTGTGGCTCTGACATTTTCCTCTGATACAAGTCAGAGAGAAGCACAGGCAGAGTGAGTAACCCAGAAACTGGAGTTAGCTGTTTCACTGTAATTCAGTAAGTAGTGATTACTCTGTGAGAGTGATGATACTGTGAGATATCAAGAAGGAACTATATATTCATTGCATATCATGTTACCTGTGCCATACATTCTGGTCTGAAATAGTTCAAAGTGGGTGGCCTCCTTGGCATGCTACTGCAGCCACCCATGGGAATGGTTTTCCCAGGTGATGAGGAACTGGGGGTGGGGAGGGGAAATCAGTGGTTGAATGACTGACTCAGGCTCCAGCTGGATTGATTGTACTGGCATAGATGGTTATCATGTTTAATGGTTTTAGATAGCTCAGATGGTAATTGTTGCTTACAAGTCTTGGAAAGAAAAATAATTATAAAATATAAAATCAAAGGTACCTCATACAGGAAACAACTGAGTTCTCACAGGAGAACACCTCCAGCTGATTGTTTAAAGCAAGAAAAATGTGCAACGCATGCAGCAGACTTTTTTTTTTTTAAGCAATTATTTATTCCCTTCTTCCCCACCCTTTTTCCTAGAAACAGTTGAGGGAGTTCAGGGGGAGGCAATTCTTGCGAAATGCTGTCAAATGCTTTCATGCTTCCTAAATTAAGCAAGTCTGATTTTTCCACCTCCAGCCCTCTCCTGGGGATTATGGAGTGGAAAAATGCAAATTTGACAACCGTGTAGTTTCTATAAAGAGTTCCCTGTTTACACTATTGCTTTGCTTGGAGGTCTCCACCGATGCCATAATTGGAAAATGCATGGGGAAGGGTACAGTTGTTCAGGTTCCTGGGTTCCTGGTCTACAGTAAACCAAATAGAGTGTGCAACAAATAGTGACAATCTAGCTAAAAGGTTAGTCACTACCTAAGACTGTAGAGACTTTGTTGGTATAGTAGGAGGCAGGAGAAGTTGCATTTCTCTAAGTACAGAGACACTGATTTCATAGGTGTGCTTTTTTCCTTCTTCTAGATGGTTGATGGCTTGGGGTAGTCTTTTCAGGCTACTAACTGTTAACGATTAAACCCCTTGGGTAATCTGTTGACGTGAAAATTTACCTCCCTGGTCACATTAGTAAGGTGTCTACTTAATCTAAAATTTAAAATGGTTACAACCAATTCATTAATGTTTGTTTGAAGCAAAACTACTGCATACTTACCACCTACAACAATGAGGGGGGACTGTTGCTACCAAATTTTGTTGTTATACGTGTTGTCTTCTGCAAGAGAGATCGCAGTTGCAAGATCAAGGGGTGCAACTCATGGAGATCATCTGAAAATCATACAGCTTAAACACCAGAGAAGTTAATAATGTTAATGCTGTCTGTGTGGTGCCTCCCTATGTCAAATAAGTTTCATTAGCATTTCCAGCGTATTTCAAAGACACACACAAAAATTGATTTTTGCCTTTTGAGAATGGCTTCTTGGGGGAAAGTGCCACTCAAATGGTTTCTTCTTGAAAGACCCGCAGCTGAGGTTCTGGGTTGTTGACAGTTGTAGCTTGGGGACAGCTCAGTTTGTACTCCTGAACACACTCTGCCTTCTGCTGCATGTCGTGCTAGATGGGTATATGTGAGATTCTGTATGCCCCTTGGGAAGCCTGGTCTATGTAGTGCACATCTCCTCCTCCCGTGAAACCTCAGAGCTCAGTAGTGCCCATCCTAAAAGATCTGGTTCTAAAATGATCTGTATTTTTGCCAACTGAAGGAAGAAAGAGAATGACTTTAATGTCTTTTTCTTCTTGTTTTGAAGTCTACTTAGTTAAAGTTTTTCAGTTTTTCGTTCTTGTTTCCGTAGCTCTGCACTGGCCATACTTTCCTATATAGGGCAGGTGTGAGAATGGAATGAATGCAACTCATCATTGTTGGGCTTATACACATCTTGGAAAAGGCATTTTTTTGGTGATTGTGCTGCAGGGGGACAGTAAGCAGGGCAGAGAAATATATACATCAATATGTCTACATAACTGACTAGGTAACTGAATGCCAAGATTCTTTAAGAGTTTTTTGTCCTTTTTTATTCTTTGGAGGTTTATTTTGTTTGTTTGTTTTTCTCCCCCTTTAAAAGGCTTCCACTAGTTCCACTGTTTCATGCTTCTAATTATTTTTTTGGAGACATCTGCTTGTGTTTTGAGTCTGCTTGGTACGATGTAATAGCATAAAGACTTTCCTAAAACTGACTTTTTACTGTTTCTCGAGTCAGTATCATTTAGTCTTTAGGTTGTCTTATAAATAATTAATTCATGTTAAAATTCAGCTGTATACAGCAGTATGTTAATTCCTATATCATTTGCATCTGCATATCCAAAGGATGGCAAGATGCAGATTAAAACAGAGGATTCCAAACATATATTATAGTCTGGGTTGACACAGTTATTAACAGCATTATTAAGAACAATGCGGCAGTACTGATGGAGGTTACGCAGTGTTACTTTGCCATATTCAATGAAATCCTAGGTCACCCTATCCTCTGGGTGCTGCAGGGAAAAGCATACAGTATTTAGGCAGATCAAGCCAGTGGAGTGTGGAGTATATGAAAAAGATGGTCATATATAACGGGTCCTTTCTTGACAGTGGTAGGAAAAACGCCAAGCTTCTAGGCAGTGTACACTGTGGCTTGTATTTCACTT
This sequence comes from Nestor notabilis, assembly GCF_000696875.1. NCBI lineage: Eukaryota > Metazoa > Chordata > Aves > Psittaciformes > Psittacidae > Nestor > Nestor notabilis. The sequence goes on from NW_009926292.1 coordinate 64,531, forward strand.
TTGTCAGTTGAATAAATTCATGAGTGGTCAGCATTTTTTTCAAATAAACTTCTGTCCTGATTGATCATGTATTTGGTATCTTAGAGAGCCAAAGAGAACGTTTGTGATCTGTAAGTCTGTAGAAGTTAATAATTACCATTAATGAATAGCATTGAAGACCTTTTTTCTGTGATGTTGAATGTCATTCTTCTCTGCTTCCATGGTAACAAACAGAAACTATACTGAATCTTTTAAGGCTTTGCTTCAGCCAGCAGTTACAATTCAATAATAATTCAATTAAAAAAAAAGGAAACTCTGGCAGTCCTGCAGCAACATCTACTTAATTGGCTCTTGGTTACAGCCACCCCTGGAAAGCTGGACTTTTGTAAATGACTTCACTGTGCTTCTAAATAATTGTTTTCCTCTCTCTCAAAAATGTAAAGGCTTTTCAACCTGTCTGTCTGTCTATCTACCTGTCTATGTATCTAATCTGTGCTGTTCCCTACCCCACTGGCCTTTTGCTTCCTTTTCCTCATTCCGAACCAGGTTCTGTTTTTTCACATCCTCCTAGTCTGACTCCAAATGCCAATCCTGTTTACAGACTGCAGCTGGAACCCAGATCTGTGCTCACCTGCCATTTGTTTTATGATTAATAAACATAAATCAGGGATGACACACTCATGGTGGCAGCTGGAATGTAGGTTGTGGCTGAAGATGCAGAAGAGTAGGCTTTGCTGTCTCTTCTCCAGTTGCACTGTAAACAAATGGAGATAAAACATATGCTTTGGACCAATTTTTGCAGCCTAATACATTGGACGAGTGTATGTGAAGCACTAACGTTTGTCAGTTTGTATTGCTAAGAAGAAATAGATGTTTGAAAGGTTGTTTTAGGAACTTGATCAGCTGTTTTTCCATTTTTGCTGGAGACTGTGGAAGGTTGAAGGTTAAATGAGTTCTGTTCAAATACTGGTGTATATAATGACAGAACAAAATCATGGGATATAATCTGGCTTCTTTTTAAGAAGGGCTCCACTGGGCTTACTTTTCCTCTCATGACTGATATTAAACATGGATTGATGGAATACTTATGGCAACATTGTTCCAGGGTTTTGTAGGCTGAAGGTCATCTTAGATTAAAGACTACATGCATTATGTTTTTTACAGCTGAGCTTTGTATGGCTCTTCTAGCTAAGAATTTAAGCTCATTATTTTGCAGTAAGATTTTTTGCTTCCTGACACTATAACCTGATTTACAATGAATACTGTTAGTAGTCTGTTCTTTCTTAATGAATATAATCAGGCTGAAAACACATGAAACACAATTGGCAAATGCCATGTATTGATTTTAAGCCTGGACTGATTGACATACTAGAAGAATAACCAACTTGCCAATAATAGGCTATTTGTCTAGCAAAGTAAGTGTTAAATCTTGGCAACTATTTGAAAGTGCTTTAAGGGGTCATTGCTCTAAGTGCCTCTTAAAGCAGATCACTTACAAAAATCTATGCATCTCCTTATCGCTCATATGCACATCTGCAAACATATAAAGGAACCATTATAATACATGGAATGAGAGCAAGTGTAGAAGAAAGCGTATGTCCATCATAAAAACAGGAAGTATCACTGAGTTCTGGCACCATCCTCTTGGAAATTCTTGTTTCATTTTCAATATTCAAAATTCATTTGATACAAAAAGATTTCAACTTTACGTTAATATCAGATGAGAGTTTTCTTCAAATGACATTTCTTTAATGTCTGAAAGAATATTTTCATGGGAAATTAATTTTATACATTCTCTTGGGAGTTTTTTAATTCTTTTGTTTGTTTGTGGGTTTTTTATCTTTTCCCATTTTTACATCAGTAGCTATCATTAATTACATCTAAATTTGAAAGCATATTGAAAAAGAGCCATGACATTTACAGAGTGCAAAGGTTCTGCTGCTGCTCCTACCCATGATGTTGTCTGTCATAGCTGATTTGGGGGTTTCTGCAGTTGTTTCTGTGATGATGGTCTGTGCTTTGCTCACTTGAGTCTTCTTCAGGAGCTAGGGGCAGAGAGGGCTACCCAAAGGGCCATGGGAAGGGACTGGTGCCCTGGACTGGGCTGAAGTGGGGTCACAGGCCATGGGCAGGATGTGGGAGCCCCCAGGGAAGGGAGTCAGGGCTGGTCAGACCCCTTAGTGCCCTCAGGGCCTGGACACAAGCGGAGAGGGAGCCCACAGTACCTGTGGATAGATATATTTATTGGCTGTAACTATTGGAATGAATCTTGTCACTGGAAGCTCACATACAGTCAATGTATTAAAAAGTCTGTGGGAAAGATGTTGCGTGTGGTGTTCTTGATTTGACTATTTCTGACTTATTATAAAGGGTCCTGCTTGCAGTTCGAAGGGCAGGAAATTCAATAATTTAACAGCATCCACTCAGTGGAAGTGTTATACTTTATTGTTTTAGTTTCAGGAATGAATGTGATCAGTTTGTCTTGAGTGGCATGGGCCACCCAAGTGAGTGAAGTTAAAATTATTTCCTGGTCTGTTTTTATACTGACTGCGTTTCTTCATCGCTTTGAGCTTTATCTGTAAAGTTGCTCTTTTACCTACGATGTATTTTTTGGGTAACTTGTTGTTATCTACTTTCTGGTGGTACTTTGAAGTGTGGTTTGAATTAATGCTGACGCAAACAAGCAGGAGCTTGGGGCTTGCACAGTTTCAGCATATTCCTTTTGAAATACGTTTAAGCTGCTGTCTCATACTTGGTGTTTTGTGTAATGTGTGAGCTTGGTGTTAAGCAGTCCATTTCCTTTAAGCCAGGAAGTGGGAGGGAAGCACTCTATGGTTAGATGTGTCACTTCTCACAGTAAATGTAAACCTGAACGGGGTACTCTGGTGGTGATTATATCAGCAGCTTTCTCTGAACCAGGCACATCATCTCCCAATTCCTGACTGTGGATTCCAGCTTAAGCAGTTGCATTCTGCTCAGTTGCTCATTTCTACTGGCTCCAGTATTTGAGTCTGCTTTGCTTTTTACACTGTTACTGTGTTACTCCCCTGTGCAGTTAAACCTTTTTTTCCCTTTAGTTGGCAGCCTTTCTGAGTGGATATAAAGTAATTGCTATGAATAAACCTGTTTATAGTAGATTTGTTAAGTGGCTGGGATTCCTTGATAGTCAGGTTATTTGTAACATATTATGTGTATTCATATTATTTCCTTTTGTAGGATTACGTAGGAGTGTGCATATTTACAGGCATGGTTCATAATATTTAATAGTGCATTTTTCTGAATAGACTCGAGTGTTCTAAGAAATATTAGAAATAACAAGACTATTTTGACATCGTGCCTTTGCTGATGGAGGCATAAAGATTTGTGTGCCTTTTGGAGGTTTTTATTAAGTTATAAAGAACCTGTGTATGCTCAGGCAGTCAACTGAGGACTCAGGTGTCACCTTGTTCTTTAAATGACATGTTGCATTCTTCATTGATTATGTTGCTGCTGCAATGGGGAAAAGTTTGTGTTTGATTTTGTTGTTGTTTGGGTTTTTTTTAATCTTGAACTTTTTTTGTAATTACGAAAGTGCTAAGCCAAGAGTTTTTAACAGATTGGCGTGCACAGGGAGTGCTTTTTTCCATACTACAATATTAGCAAGAGATTGTTAAAACTGCTTACCTTCGCTTTGTGCTTCTCTCTGCCTTGCCCAGCCAACTTTCTGATTGCAAAATACTCCTGGACGCACCTTGCGCCTCCTCTTCAGCACCTCTCGGGGCACTAAGGCAGGCTTGCCTACACAGAGAAGCACGTACAACCCCACTGCAGCAACCGCAGTGTTGTAACACCCGTGGATACCCCGGAGCTTTCTCCATGTGGTTATCTTAGGGTGGCATGTTTGGTATCTTACCAGCTAAAAGTTACAGCTGTCTTCAGTGCAGCCTGGAAGCATCTATTCTGAGTTGGCTTGCAGATGTGCAGCACTGAATGAATGCCTCAGCCATCCATGCCTCTAGCTGGGCATCTGGTTGGAGTGTGCTACAGTGGCCGTCTGCTGTCTGTGTCAACTTTGGAAGGTCATGAGCTAGAAACTCAGCTATATGAGATTGTTCCATTGCTGCTAAAGATTTTGCAACCTGCCTGGTATCGAGTTAGATAGCTGTAGAGGAATTGCCTTACTTCTGACAGTACAGGTCATCAAAACTTACAGTCTTCAAAGACATAAGGGTATTTCCTAGGCTTGTTTCCAAGCTATTTTTCTTTCTTTTTTTGGTCCCCTCATTTCTTTTGCGTAAAGTTTTCTTAACTTTGTTTACCTGAAATTTGCTTGGAAAGCATGGAAAGGCTCAGATTCTAGTGAAATCACCCGAATCCAGCAGCTGGGGTATTAACTGAAACAAACCCTCCTACTTGACCCCCCAAAATACCAGAAGATTCTAAATATATGAAAACTGTTGAAAGTTACAAAGTGACAGTTTATCACCAAATCTTTCTAGATTACTGTCATATTGAAATGTTTCTTTTATAATTCAAATAAAGACCAAATTAAATTATGCAGAAATTAACATGCCTGATAAAAGTGTTGATACTATGAGAAGAAATTAGTATGATATCGTATAAAATGTTGCATACACTAGAGGAGGTCCTGGCAAACAAACATGCTTTCAAAGTTTATACAATACTATGTATTTCACAAATGACCTGTGATATGCAGACTGATTTGCGTGTTTTTCATAACTTTAGTTGGTGCCCTTGGATTTTAGAAGTATGTGATAGGGTATGTGGTAATGAAGGGTTTGCAGAGATGCAGTAGGCTGCCTGTTACCAGCAGATGGCAGAAGATCCTCGTATATCCCAACCAGTCTCATGTTGGGTGCAGCCCAGGCTGCCTTGTGTGCATTGATGCTTTTGATATGATATCTGATTAATGCGGTGTACTCCACACGTAGGCATGCGCCTTTAAGGCTGTGGTGTACTACTGCGTGTTGCTTTTATGAAACTTTTTATGAAGATTGACCTTGCTTGGGAATATTCCGAGTCAGAAACCTTTGTACCAGGGTGAGGTGAGGCATTTGGGAACAGATGGTGCCCAGGTTGCTTGGGTGGAGGAAGGGTGCTCTGTGCAGGTGGGTGGCAGTAGGTTTGCCAGGCCTGTCTCAGCTGTGCCAAGTCACACAGGATGGCTGTGGGATGGAAGAGATCCCGCTGCTCAAGATGCTGCTGAGACTTTCAAAGAAGCTAAGGTCACACTGCAGCTGAGGTTGTGGCAGGGCTGCATCCACACTCGGCGCTGGGCAGGCAGTACTTGTTAAAGGAAATCAATTTCCCCTTCAATGATTTAAGCAGCTCACTGAGTGCCAGGTACAAATTCCTCTTCAGGCAGGGAGAGCGCACTTTATTTTTAGAAAGACCATTGGGTGAAAGGTAGATATTAGCTATTTTAGTCAGCTACTAGGATTTTAAGGCAAACAACCCTTCATCTACTCCAGAGCCAATTACGTTAATGGTGTCATAGATCTAAAAGCTGTGGCTGTACATCAGGCATAGGCCTTTCGCACAGAATCTCTCTGTGCAGATAAAAGAATACCCTATGTACGATATGTGCACACCACAGATTAAAGTAACACATTTTCTATTGAGTTTGTGCTGTGATCTTCCAGTAAATATCAGTAATATATTTTAATGAGTAAAAACGAAGTAGCAGAGAACTGATTTGCATTTTGTATTGATAGTTGTTTGAAGGTAAACCCAAAACAGAATAGGATAAAGTATTGGGAATAGTAAAGATTTAAACTCTTCCGAAAGAGAGCATGGTTTATGAACTGCAGAGTTTGGGGGTTTGTGAGAGCTGGTGTTTTTTAAGCTAATAGCTTAGATGATTGTGCTCATCTGTGTGTTATGGTATTAACCAATTGTGGTAGAATAAAACCAGAACTGTCAGGATACCATAGTATCTATAGGGCTATCCCTGTTAACTACATTCTGTGGAAGGCACTAGAAGTGCAAACATCAGGTCAAGACTTATGTAAAACAATTTAATAATATGCAAATAGTTCAGCTTCTATCTGCCTATCAAGAGACATGATGCTTTTGTGAGTATCAGTTACTGTTCAGTACAGGTTTGAGGGCAGGGTGTTGTGTTTTCCTTTTTTTTGGATAATATTTTTAGTGAGATGAGTTTAATCAGGGCTGAGGAGCAGTGATTGGAGGGGGACCTCTGTGCTTATGTGCTTCTGTTACCTCCAGCTGAGAGAGAAAGAAGTAGACCATGGCCAGACAGAGAAGCTGAAATAACCCTCATTTCCTTTCAACCCCCTTGCAACTGTAGTTGTGTTACTCAGCAGCACCTATATCAGCTGCTACAAGGTGAGAAATTAACTCACCTTAATCTAGGAAACGAAATTCATCTTAGGGAGCTACTGCTAGCATGAATCTACCTTTGAAGAGAAAATTGTGAATACTACTTTCTACCTTTGGCTGTTTTTATCTTTCGTACTGTTTCATCCTCTGGCACTCTTCAATTCTGGTAGCACTGACTATTTTCATAGCCTCCTCTGAGTACAAAACCACGAAAAATTAAGTGATGAAAGTGGAATGATAGCTGTGAGTGAGGAAGATTTCTGCAGCCCTTTTGTTTCGCTTCTGTTGAGGTGAACATGTCAACAGCTGTCAGCAATAATGCTTATTCCTCCTGCAGCAACATGATGGATCGATATGTGTACCAAAATATGTTAGAAATTGAAATAAAATATGCATTTTTTCATAATTTATCAGCATTATGATGGCACAAAAAAGCCAGTCTTATGAATAATACAGAGCTCTGCAGCGGGCATTATGTACTGTAGGTAATAAATGCAACGTCTCTTCTAGACTACCAGGAGAGTTGTAAAGCAGAATGCATTAGTTCTGCTTTGTGATAATAAATCATTTTAGTTTGTCAGAAGGCTCTGGCTAACTTTTACTCCTGAGGTATGAAAGAATGTAGTGCCATACGGCTCTGGATGGTTTCTGAAGTGTTTAGGCTGGCTCTGAATCTCCTGGGTAATGTTTTGAGTGAGCGATATGGTTAGATAACAAGTGGCAGTATTTCTCAGGTATCGATGTTGTGATGCCTCCCGTTGTTTTATTGCCTAGAATGGTTGATTTCATCTTAACTGGAACTGTAGCTCTTCTCTGATGTTTTGTGTTCTGTTTGCAATATGGCTCCATGTCTCTCTGAAGAGCTCTGTGAGAATGCAGAGTGACCAGCTGTGCTGCTGCTTGGTCATCTTTGGAGGGGGCAAAGAATTCGATTACACTTTCGTTCTCATTTTACACGCCTAAGCACTGGTTTAGGCAGTTGTAAGAAGATGCCTTTCCTAAGCTTCTGTGCATATTAGCTGATTGTTGCTGCAGACAGCCCAGATGATGGCAACACAGAGTAGGTAGAAGCAGACCTGGGCTGATTATGCAAGATTAGAGAAGAAAAACACTTGTATAAACTTCACTAAAATATGCGAGTTATCTCAAGTTTATTAATTTCAGTTTAATTTTCAGAGCATTATGTGTTGTGGTGTTCTTACGAAAGATGGTTGAATCTCTCTAATCCTGTTTTCCAAATCTGCACAGTTCTTTATTTAGATTTAAAAAGATGGAGTCTTCATACTTTCTAGCCAAGATTTAACAGCACAAAGAATAGTGAAATGTCATTAATAAGTTTTATGATCTGTACAAAATATGCTACAGTGTATATACAGTATATATGAGGTTTTATCAGAAAAAAAATTAGACTACATCTGTCTAACTGCCTAATATTATATGGACTGTTACTGTAGCCTCTCTTTTATTTTTTATGCTTCCTACTTGGAGAAACCTTTATGAATTATGTTTTTTGGTTTTTGTATTCATGAAGTTTTAATGGACTTTAATATCCCAAGTGATTAGAAGACCAGGCTTGTATTTCTGGCTATACCTTGAAGTGTTTTTTGTAGGGGTTGATACACATGAGAATCTTGAGATACCCTAAATAAAATTCCCATTGTATAGGAGCAGCCTACCAGGTGTTGCAGGTGACCACTTCTGCCTTTGGCACTCTGACCACAACCTCCTTTCCTTTGTCTTGTCTTTGGCCAGATCTTCCATCTGCAAACTGTAGTGTGCTTTGGCAATGGCAAATGCTGGGTTTGCAGAGTTGCCTGTTCCATTTTTCTCATCTGTGGATTTGTCTGTTCATGGAATATGATTCCCCAGTGCAGAGTTTGCTTTTAAGATATTGGTACAAAGCCCAAAGAATGGTTGGTTTTACACACCAGTGCTGCTGCTGCATGCCTGGGATGCTGCTGGGTGGGGGCAGTGGCACTTCAGAGGGTTTCGGTTGTTTGTTTGGGCCCGTGTCTGGTGTCACACAGGTGCTGTCACTGCTCAGTTGTCAGTGGAGACAACAGGGAGCTTCTGCATGTGCTGCATAGAACATCAGATCTTTCTGCTGTCTGTAGAAAAGCAGGAGAGGTGGGGAGCTCCCAATGTTTACATGGAGACTTTGTGACTCCTTTTGCCTTGCCGTTTGTACTTTGCCCATTGTACTCCAGGTGCTTCCCTCATCCAGGGTGCATCTATGTACTTGGTGTACTCCTCAACATGCGTAATCTGTGCAACAGAGGGCGTAAGAATAGCTTGGGTCTGTACTCCATGAAGAAGGACGTCTCCTAGTTTTTTTTCTGTGGGCTGGTACATACGGTGCTCTGTATTCTGGCCTGTCTACTGAAATTGCATTGCCCAGACCTCAGCTGAAGTTTTTCCTGGAAGATTTTGTGGCTCTTGAGTTACACCCCTTTAGAATAATTACTCTATTCTTACAGAGCTCTGGATGGTGTCTGATATTATGGTAGTCTCATATTTATGGTAGCTGTAAGCCTTCCAGCTTCAAATAATTTAGTGATATTTTACTCTGGAATTGTTAATGAAAAGTGTTGTGTACGTTAAAGAATGGCAATAACTTTAAAAGGATTTTCTTGCAAATTGAAGTTTTAATGTGATTATTCAATATTGTGACTAATGGTCTTTCTCTTGTTTAGCAGTTAAATAATAATATGCAGTTCCATTAGTGTATTTAACAAAAAAACAGTATACTCGTGGAAAAGCAAACACGGTTGTGGGGGACAGGGTGTTTTAAAGCAGTAGTGTGCTGTAACTTGTACTTTGCCTTTAACCCTTTTCAGTTCTGGCAGTGTGTTCTTATTCATGTATTTTTCTCAACTTACCCTAGTCACTATATGCAATCTTATTTGGACTTTAGTAGCCACGTGCCTAAACTGAAATTTAGTTCTCAATGTTCCATGTAATTCTGAGAGGAGAAACTGATAGAATCAATGAAATGTTGTAGTCCATCTTGTCTGATAACAGGAAATGAAGAATTTGCAGAACAAGCTTTCTTAGTTTTTGGTGTATGGAACTTCCTCTGAAAATAAAGGGAAGCTGCTGCACAGAAAAATTAAACATCATTGCAGATCTCAGTGATTCTATCAGTACCTGTCAATCATCATTTCCCTGTACTTGGAAAAATATCCCTAAAGCTTCAAGTCTCGCTGAAGAATCCTCTCTTTCATTTTGATTTATCCTCAGTCCAAATAAACACCAATTTCCTTGTTACTGGAAATAGGAAATGTAGGAAAAAAGCTGTACTTGGGTCGGTTAAAAGAACTGCTGGGGCCAAGGCTGTCTCTTCCATGCTGCAGTCTGGTGTGCTCAGTCCAGCGTGCAAAGGCGCTTGTTGACAGGGCCCATGTGTCTGACAGCAGTACTGAGGTCCTACCCTCACCTGCTAGGTCACTGCAGGATCACAGCGTCACTGAGCTGGCTTTGAAGCATTCATTCCCTTCCTTAGAAACTTTTGCCACAGTATTTTGCTTGACAGTTTCTGATTTTCCTTTTCAGGATACCTTTTAATGGCTTCTGTG
>NW_009926293.1:0-363 GCF_000696875.1 Nestor notabilis
AGTTAAAGCAAGAGGCTGCAAACGCGCTTTGACAAGAAAACGTTAAAATCCTTTTTTCCTTTCTTTTCTTTTTTTTTTTTTTAATGAAAGACGATTTAACAACATTTAAAAATAACTTAGTACATTACTAGAATAAATAAATCTCCTATTAACCAAAACAAAAATAATTAAACGAAATCGGGTCATGTACAGAACTTAAGACTTCAAAACAGCCTCGGATAGAACAGCGGTACAGCGGAATCTGTAAGAATATATCTATATGTGCGTCAACGCCAATGGAATATTTACAATCCATACAGGGACCCAACCGAGTACCCTAGGTTTATTGTTGTGGTTCCAAAAAGAAATGTACCAAACCAGTTG
>NW_009926294.1:0-1079 GCF_000696875.1 Nestor notabilis
AGGGTAATCTGTGCCTGGAAGTAAAAGAAAAAAACAAAAAACCAAACCTCACAAAACCAACAACCACCACCAGCAAAAGAAAAAAAACAAACAAACACAAAAAACCCCACCAAAACACCACCACCACCAAAAAACCACATCCAAACAAAAACCCACAAAAAACAGGCAGGGGATAGAAAGTACTCAAAACGAAGGCCACTTGTCTAACAGCATAAAGGAGCATGGCAATTCCCAAGTAGAGGTGCAGGAAAATAAATTGATAACCTCTCGATGCAAATCAAACCTTCCTGTTTAAGGCAAATCTGGGAATCATTTTCAATACACTGGTGAATCCAGGACCAAATATTTACTTTCGGCACAAACAAACTTGCGGTGATCTGAGCACTGAAGCCAAGAGAAACAAAAGTGTACGAAAGCCATTATTAACACGAGGCTTTGAGCTGAAACACCTCTGTCTGTATTTTAAACCCCCGGCTTCTGTTAGGGCTGAATTTGGTGTTACTTATGATTCCGAATTGGGGCTGGAGCTTTTGATGAAGAACTGACGTTTGGAAACGAGTTTGAAAGTTGTGAGATTGTCCTGACAGCGTGATCGAAGGCAGTATATAATCATTTCCTTAATAGTTACCTGTCAGAGATCCCATTTCTTTTACTGCGGGGATTAGTCCGTCAGGACTAGGTTCGAGCTGGACTTTCTGCAGACCAGAGATCGGCTTCAAGGCGTTTAAGTATTTAATGTTACTTTCTCCCCTGCACCAGGGATAAAACGGCGCAAAAATGTTTTTGCTGGGGAAAATGCGGCAGCGCTACAACAGTAGCGATGAAATTGTATTTACCTCATCAGAAGTTGATCTGAGTAATAAACCTTAGCATTTTCGCATAAACTGTCAGGAGTAAGATATGTTTATTACAACGTATTCTGTCTGCGTGGGGAGGACGGGGATGCGCTTTAGATAAAGTTTAAACGGAACAGAATAAACACAGCAAACCGCTCCAGCCCAACACAAAAGCTGTAAATGACTACTATGTATTCTGGCACGAAAAAAATCTCTTCCCACCCCCCACCCCCCCGCCTTCTT
>NW_009926295.1:0-425 GCF_000696875.1 Nestor notabilis
ATTCCCATTCCCATTCCCATTCCCAAGCCCATCCCGTGGTGCCGAGGCCATGCCGGGCTCACCGCAGTGCTTCTGGAAGGCCTGGGGCTTCACCACCTGGCTGCAGTGGTTACAAACCACCAGGTAGAACTCGTCGTGCGCTGGGCAGTGGCCGAAGATGTTCATGTCTGTGGGCAGAGCACGGGGACACAATTCCCGGTGCTGGGGGGAGCTGAGCCCAGCCCCGGAATGCCGGGCATGCTCCCCAGGGATGAGCCTACCTTCCTTGATCAGGGTCATGGCGTCCAGCTTCTTGCTGCTGCTTTTCCCGCTCTCCTCCAGCTCTAGCCCGGTTCCTGCTAGACACAAAACTCCATCAGCAGTGCCCGGCACAGGCTGTGACCAGCTGGGTACCCAGTGCCATCCAGCTGTGCCGGACTGGGTGC
>NW_009926296.1:0-213 GCF_000696875.1 Nestor notabilis
TTGGTGGCCTTCTGTGATGGGGCTACAGAATATAGTTCTGCAAGATAAACTCTGAGCTGGGTCTGAAGGGCCATCTGCAGTGATGGATCAAGGTGAGCCTGCACCAATGCTGATTACAGCAGGACAATCACCTCTTCTAACTGGCAGCTGAGGGCTTGATCTTTGAGCCTCACTGATGTCAGAGACATGGTCTTTTGCTCTGCTGTGCACCAC
>NW_009926296.1:569-824 GCF_000696875.1 Nestor notabilis
CTAGAGGGCCATGTGGGCGCTAGTGATATAGATAGCAGTAGCCTGGAGAACATTAAGAAGGACTAGAAAGCCCTTGGAGAGGTGTTTAGGGTCTCTGGAGCTCAGAGAGTTTTTTCATCGATTCTACAGGATAAAGGGGAGGTCTCTAAAAAAGGTCGCCACATTTGGCAGGTTAATAAATGGTTAGAATACAGGATAAAGGGGAGGTCTCTAAAAAAGGTCGCCACATTTGGCAGGTTAATAAATGGTTAGAAT
>NW_009926297.1:0-200 GCF_000696875.1 Nestor notabilis
CCCCGTAATCCAACATGACTCTTCCATTAGAGACGAGATGCCGGCAAAGAGCTTTTCAGTGTAGGAATTAACTCCTTCTCCCACCCTGGAGCTCCCTGACCTGGAGCTTTGGCTCTGTCTCCATCACCCGCACGGCCTGGGGTCTGCAGGATGTCCTCTGCCATCATCCAGCTTGGTGACGGGTCCCTGTGGGAGCTCGC
>NW_009926297.1:294-541 GCF_000696875.1 Nestor notabilis
GGGCTTCACAGGCCCCCCCAGGCAGCAGTAGGGGCCCCAGCCTGGTGGTCTCTGGCCCCAGCTGCAGCACCAGCCGCTTCCCTTATTGATCTCCTCTCCTGCTGTTAATTATCAGCTCTAATTTAGCCTGATTAGAGCCATGGCTCCCTGCAAAGGGCCTGTCTCATGTTGCCCATCATCCCCCTGCAGCACTGGGTCTGCTGGTAAGTGGATGGAACCCAAACAGGGAGCCTGGGGGGGTTCGGGG
>NW_009926297.1:572-1418 GCF_000696875.1 Nestor notabilis
CAGGGGTGCTCCCTGAGCAAGAGGACCTGGAACTTGGTGGGGACCAATGTCAGGGAGATGAGCCCAAGCCAGGAGTCAGAATGTGACCCCCCCAAGGGCACAAATGTCCCAGCTTGGAGGTGTCAGCATCTCACATCCAATGTGACACTGTGGTGGGGGGATGGTGGCAGTGACTCTGTGGTGGCAGCCAGCTCCAGCAATAGAGGAGTTGTGGGGTCAAAACACAGCAGAGAGTCCTCTCGAGGACTACCCCCTACCCCAGGGACAGTCACCTTCCCGTGTCATGCCCGTTGCTCATGTCCCTACTCCCATGGAGCCACTCAGGGGGGATGACAGTGGTCCTTGGTCCCCTACTTCAAGGACAGGCTCCAGCATCCTTTCAGAGAGGGGAGGCAAAGCTGATCCCGCCTGGTGCTGGCCCCTGGGGTGCCTGGCCCAGCCTCCTTCTCCTCCCATTTGATGGAGAAAACAATGGGTGAATGTGTCCCTTGGCCACCTCTTAAGAGAGGTGTGCCCAGAGCTGGGTCTTCCCCTTGGTGGAGGTCAGGATCCCACCCGTGTCCTGTTCTCTTGCTCATGGCCCTGGAGGGAGGCTGTGACTCCCTACAAAATGCCCGAGGGCTGGCTCATCCCCAGGGTGCAGTGGGGAAACTGAGGCATAGAGTGAGGTGGGGATGTGCACGATGATGGGGTCTGCCCAGGCAGAGATCGGGGCCCTGGGGTATCGTCTGAGCCACACCAGTGCTTGAGCCCAGTCAGGCTGCAGCATCCCTGTCCCTGCTGTGGGATTTGGGGGTTCTGCTACCCTCCAGGGCTTCATCTAAGGGGTTTCAGAGGCAGCCCCCC
>NW_009926297.1:1445-5154 GCF_000696875.1 Nestor notabilis
AGTCCCACAAAGTGCAGGAAAGGCAGAAGCTGCTTGAGCAGGTCTCCAGCCAAGGGGGTTGGAGGAGAAAGGGCTGCTCTAGGGCAATGTGTTCTTGTCATCAGCTCCCCCATCACTGCCCTGTCACGGGCCGGCCGCAGGGTCTCAGGACCTTGTGCCCATGTGGGCTGACCTGATTTGGGTCAGGATCCTGCATTATGCGGGATGCCCCCATGGAGAGCTGAGCTGGATCCCAGCACCCCAGTGGTGTCACCTCCCGTGCCACCACATGTCCCTGCAAGAAGGACTGCCAGCGTGGGGACAGCCCTGCAGCGGGCAGGGAGGACAGGACGGGGTTGGCGGCTGACCCTGTCTCCATCACTCAGGATGGACCCCACACAGTGCTTTGGGAGGTGACATCAGAGACCCCAGCCCTGCACCCAGGGTTTCCTGTTCCCCCCTGCCTGGAGCAGAGCGATTCCCAGCAGGACATGTCTGCTCCTCCTGCCCTGGAGCTGACCCTGGGTTATTTCTGTGGGACTCTCTGGCTGCGAATCAGGGTGTCATCACCCTTCTTCCACACTGGACATCTCAGACTTCGCAGCAGGGTGGGGAGGTGGTGGCAGCAGTGTAGGAAACCCTCCCAAAATCCTGGTGTGGAGCCACCCATGAAATATTCAGGCTGTTCAGTGCAATTCGTGTGTTGCCATTGAAAGCACCATGAATATTGCAGGCAGGCGTTAAAATTTGATGGCTGCTGTGCTCCAGCACAGCCCCATGGACACTGTTACTGTGGGAAGCCCCTCTGCTGGGCTCCAGCAACATGCTTCCTTCTGGTGTGTCCCCAAAACATGTGGTGGTGTTGGGCTGGGCCCCTATCATGGAATCATAGAATCATGGAATGGTTTGTGTTGGAAGGGACTCATCCAGTCCCAACCCCTGCCCCGGGCAGGGACACCTTCCACTAGAGCAGGGTGCTCCAAGCCCCTGTGTCCAACCTGGCCTTGAACACTGCCAGGGATGGGGCAGCCACAGCTTCTCTGGGCACCCTGTGCCAGCGCCTCAGCACCCTCCCAGGGAAGAGCTTCTGCCTCAGAGCTCATCTCAATCTCCCCTCTGGCAGGTTAAAGCCATTCCCCTTGTCCTGTCCCTACAAGCCCTTGAAGCTGCCCACCACATCCCTAGGATGGAGCAGCACAGCTCAAGGCAGAGCTGCAGGAGGGTGCAAGGTCCTGCAGGACTGGGGACAAGCAGAGTTAGTGGCCACCCCACCCCAAAGCTCAGCTGTGCTCCCACTGCCCCAACAGCCCTGTCACCTCACTCTGCAGCCTGAGCGATGCCCACCCTGAGTACAGGAAGAGGTTTTCATCTCCCTGAGCATCTTGGTGGGTTTCATCCTCCATGTCATGAGCTTTCCAGGTCAGTCCTCACCCAGAAGGGACCATTCCCTTCTCCTCCGCCTGCTCTCATAACTCAGCTCTTCCCGTGTTTATATAAGAGCAACATCTCCCGCAGACCGGGGAGAGAATTGGCTGGGGAGAAATAATGAGGATAATTCAAGTCATTTGGGAAGATGAGGTTTGTGAGGTGCCCAGCATCTTCCACCTTTTACATGTTGTCTCTAATCATCCGCAATCTCGGATGGCCATTGATGGAGCTCGTTGCTGTGGCGACGGATGAATAGCCCTGGGATTGTACCATGCCAAAAAAGTGCTGTCCTTCCATCAAAACAACAACAACAACAAAAATATCATTTTGTTCAGGAAATTAAGCAGTTTGCAACCAAATAGCAGCGTCTGAAAGGGCTCCCGCGTCTGTTCCTGCCTCCTGGCTCCCGCGATCGCGGTGGGTTTGTCAGGAACATGCCCAGCACCCCGGAGAGTCCTTTGTGTGCGCTGGACAAGGAGAAGGTGGTAATTGCAAGGGGGTTTCTAACCCACTGAGCCTGTTAAAAGGATTTTATACCCCCCTCCCACCTCTCTTCTCCCCTAGATGTGTGTCACGCAGGCACGGAGCACGGGGTGCTGTAGCCAGGGGCTGGTGCAGCACTAGGTTAATGTGTTAGCTCTGCAGGGGTGGACCAGAAAAGGGAAGTGGTGATGGGTGGCAGCCAGGCAGGGTGTTGGGGCTCAGGTCCTGCTCCTCCCCTGGGGAAGGAGCTCAGACAGGGAGCACTGGGGTCCTGCCACTGTCAGCATCCATGGTTTTCCATTTAACCATGCAACATTTCCACTTCTCCCACGCAACACGACCTGAGCCCAGATTTTCTCCTTCCTTTCCCACTCCTCTGGGAGCATCTCCTGGGGTGGCAGAGTTCCTGGGAACAGGGCTGCTGGGCTGGGAGGGGGGATTTGGAGTCTGCTCAACCACTTTGCTCCAAGCTCCATCCAACCTGGCCTTGAGCACTGCCAGGGATGGGGCAGCCACAGCTTCTCTGGGCACCCTGTGCCAGCGCCTCAGCACCCTCACAGGGAAGAGCTTCTGCCCAAGAGCTCATCTCAATCTCCCCTCTGGCAGGTTAAAGCCATTCCCCTTGTCCTGTCAATGTCCCTCTTGTTCTGTCACTTGTCCCCGTCAGGGATTGATCCTGGATTTGGGTTTGCTTCTGGGGGTGGAGGTATCTGGCCCTACTGATGCTGCAAACCACAGGCAAAGCCCCTGCCACATCCCAAGGCTCAAGCTGTGGGTGTTGTCCATGCGTTGCCACACAGGGTCATGGCACATTTTGGACAAATGGTCTCGTCCTTGCTGGCATCTTTGGTGGTCCCAAATGCCACCTGCTAGCAATGATGTAAACGGTGTAATTCAGAGCTCTGTGACCCCGACCCTCATCCTGCAAGCACATAAGAAACCAAACACCCATAGGGCAAGTGTCCAGCTGGCAGAATGGGAGAGCCTTGGGTCCAGCAGGGCTGGAGCCAGCCTCTGTGTACTGGGGCAGTGGGGAGGAGCAGGGAGAAGGAGGGATGAAGACATGAAGAGAAAACATTTTACAGAGGACCCTGAGGATGAGAAACGGGTCGAGTTCTTGTGGCTCCAGCTCCTCTTTGGGTGGGAGCCTCAGGCACTGCTTTGCTGACCATCCCCAGAGCCCTGCACCATCACAGGGCTCTGCCAGAGCCAGATGGAGCCACATCTTGGCTGCGGCGGGCTGGGGAGATTAACTCCACGGGGAAAACAAGCTCAGCAGACGCTGCTGAGCTGAGCCCGCCGGCGCGTCTGCGTTTGCAAGCACACGCATGTGCTGTGAGCGTGCATGGGCACGCGTGTGCACACATGAAGTTCTTGCGTGCATGCAGATGTGTTTGGCCAAGCTGATGAAGCAGTGTCTTGTCTCGGATGGGCAGGCAGGGTATTGGAAATGTGTCCTTATCCTTTAATTGTGCTGCCTTGATAAAAGTGATAATTGGCCAGAAATCAATGGTGTTTTGCTCCTGTTTCTCCCATCCTGTCTCACCCGGCCCTCCCCTCTCTGGATGTGGTGCTTGCTTTGTGCCTTGCTCCCTTTAGTGGAGTGACATTTAAAGGCTCTGCCACAGTCGTTAGATAACCCAGGCAGAGAAGATGCTTAAGAGAGGGCTCATGCAGCCAGGCAGCGGGCAGAGGGGGAGGCAGCTCTTCTCTTCACTGTCATGGCTCAAGGGTAGGTGGAGATGATGCTCCAGAGCATGTCTGGGTGCTGTGCCAGTGAGAGCGGAGGGTGACTGCAGCGGTTCTGGGAGCCAGGGGA
>NW_009926298.1:0-2870 GCF_000696875.1 Nestor notabilis
TGCCGGCTGGGCTTGAACCACGACAATATCCCTTTGCTTTCAGGAGGGAAGAAGTAGCATGGTGCTTAGCCTCAAAGCAGAATATCACAGTGCCACTGACTCTGTCCACACTATCTGTCTCTGGACTTAGTCATGCACTGACAAATCCCCATCAGACCACAGTTTAGCACCTTTCATCTCTTTCAGCCTAGGTTTCCAAAGAATCTGAAGCAGCATGACTTTTCTAAAAAGAAGTAAGCTTCTCAGCTCCAGCATTTCCAACACCTTGGATGTTAATGTCCATTCAGTCCCTGAAGGGCTGTTACCATATCTGCATAGCTTTTGATGAGGAGAAGGCCAACCACAGAATCATAGAACCAGCTAGGTTGGAAAAGACCTTTAAGATCATCAAGTCCAATCTTTATCCCAGGACTGCCACCTCCGCCACTAAACCATGTCGCTAAACCATGTCACTAATGAATTAAATTGAATACCAAGACCCTTCTCTAACGAGCCCCAGTACTGCCTCAGGGCTTGGCAAGCACAGGAGGCCATCTCAGAATCAACCATAGAATTGTAGAATCAACTAAGTTAGAAATCAACCTGGTTGACTTTTAAGATCATCAAGTCCAACTGTTAACAATCCGATCTTCACACTGCCAATCTACACAGTGTCATTAGAGATTTTGAGCAGCAAAGGGCAAGGCTGCCTGAAGCAGGCAGATTATCATAGAATCACAGAATCCCAGACTGGTCTGAGTTGGAAGGAACCTTAAAGCTCATCCAGTTCCAAACCCCTGCCATGGGCAGGGACACCTGCCACTAGACCAGGTTGCTCCAACCTGGCCTTGAGCACTGCCAGGGATGGGGCAGCCACAGCTTCTCTGGGCAACCTGTGCCAGGGCCTCACCACCCTCGCAGGGAAGAACTTGTTCCTAAGATCTCATCTCAGTCTCCCCTCTGCCAGGTTAAAGCCATTCCCCCTTGTCTTGTCACTACACTATGAATGAGGCTTCTCTTCCCATTTCCTCTTTCTGGATAGCATTTGTCTCTCTGCTGGAGAGATGACTTGGGGCCCAGCTCAGTAACATGAGATAAATTTCATCCTATTTATGTAGTATGTGAGGTCTGTTAGGGAGAAATAACCCAAAAGGAGCATAAACTTTCACCCTTGTTCTGCAGCTTGTGTTGCAAAACACCATTAGAACATCTGTGGAGAAAACATATCAAAGAGATGCACTGATGATTTTGTAAGGGTAATTAACTCTCAATGTCATAACTGCGTAAGTACTTGTATAATTCAGAATGTGTGAATATGTACACACTTTCATACACTCATGCACAAACATGATGCAGGCTCTTCCTCAGCATTTTGTTTCAGTGAAAGCAGCTATAGATTAACTGCTGAGCTTATCATAAACCAAAAACATTTACAGGAGATAGTGCAAACTTACTTATAGTGACATTTCCAGAATGCACACAGGTTTTTAAGCAATATGCAATATACATAAAGAAAATCTAGTGATGAAGAGAACAATGAGTGGAACAAGAATTGAACCTAAGGTGCCTTCAAGTTGCTACTACTTCTATTGGTGAGTGTTTCAAGTGAAGATCCCTGGTAATAGGGGAAGTGGGTGTGCTGCTATGTTCTCAAAACCCTTGCGGCTTTGAGGACCTGACTCACTGGACCACAGCTGTCCAAGGACTTTCCAAACGTCACCATAAGATGTTCTTTCTGTCTCGCTTGGGAAGGAGTCAGTGCAGAATTTTAAACTCCCAAGGGCAAGTATTAAAGGGTTGGCGTTTTTTTGGGTTTGTGTTTTCTTTTTTTTTTTTTAAATTTACTTTTAAAATTACATTGCCATAATTCCTATTAATTTAGTTTTTTAGTGGTATTTGTTCCTCAAAGGCTTTCTAAACAAATATTTGTAATGGCTAGAAAAATTAAGTTATTCTCCCCAGTAAAGGCCAGGAATGCAACCATTCACAGTTCACAGAATGGTTTGGGTTGGAAGGGACCTTTAATGATCATCTACTCCAACCCCTAAGGTTGCAAGGGGTTTCCACCAGTCATGCTCCTGGACTTCCATACAAATTGTGAAAATAGGGATTTTAAATCCTTGTCTATCCAGACCCCCTGAGACTCCTTGTAACCCTTCCATGATTCAGTACTGTATGGGTACTGAGATGGGACCCATTCCTTGCATCATGCACATTCCTTACATCTATTTTCTTCTAGGTATGTCAGGCACAGGAGTCACTATTCAGGTTAATGCTTTCTGAAAAGCAGAGAGTGAAAGCAGAAGGGATTTGAGATACCTCATTGTTTTATGGATGAACAAAGATACAATTCGGATTGAAAACATATCAGGTACCAAACATCTGAAGGTGGCACAGGCTTTATCAGACAGATGGCCCTACCACACTGGACTGTCAGGTTTCAGCCACACAAAGATGAGATCAACCAGAGGGTGGAAATGGGTGAATATATGTAATTTTGCTGGGATTGTGTGCACCAGCCACCTTTATTTAGGTGCTTCCATAGCAAAATATAGTGGCCATGGGTTGCTGTTGTTAGTGCCTTGGGTATTGAATCATAGAATCAGCTAGGTTGGAAAGACCCTTAAGATCATCAAATCCAGTTATGCCAGCACTGCCAAGGTCACCACTGAACGTGTCACTAAAGGCCCATCTACACGGTGTGTAACACTTTCAGAGTCAGTGATTCTACCACTGCCCTGGGCAGCCTGTTCCAGTGACTGACCACCCTTTCAGGGAAGAATTTGTTCCTAATATCCAGTCTAAACCTCCCCTGGTGCAGATTGAGGCCGTTTCCTCTTGTCCTATTCTTGTTACGTGAGAGCAGAGACCAGCCACCTCCTGGCTCCATC
>NW_009926299.1:0-9581 GCF_000696875.1 Nestor notabilis
ACAGCTTCTCTGGGCACCCTGTGCCACTGTCTCACCACCCTTGCCCTTCATTATTACAATGTGTTTTCCAAAATAACACATAGTATTTGTCAAGTGCCCTCCAGCCTAGTGAGTAGTCAGGGCAATATTCTAAGGCAAAACTGACTTCCAACCCCAAATTCCAGACATTCAGACATTACAGGCTGTACCCTGGAAGCCTCCCATTCAGACAGGCCCAAGTGCTTACCAAAGACAGGAATGACCAGCAACACCTAAATGCAAGTTCCAACCACTGGCCACAGCTTCAGCCTGACACTGATGCTCTCCATGGAGACAGCCCCAGCTCTCCTCACTCCTGCAGTGACCTTCTATAGGAGATTTGGGATCAGATTAAGGCACTTTTCTCTTTGTCAGGTTTCTGTGCCACTTCCTTATTCTTCAGAGTCACTGCACAGTGTGTGGAAATAACTCCTTATGTCCATTGCTTTAAATAAACTGATTATATTTCTTTACTGAAGCAGACTCTCCTGGAAGCACAATTTCCCTTGTTTTGGCAAGGGTCTGATTCAGAAACAGAAAGTGCCCTAAAGCAAATCCCATCCAGATTCCCTGCAGGGTAGCAGCTGTGAGAACTGCAACCACCGTTCTATAGAAACCACAGAGACAGCAGATCACAATAATAAGACACCAGGCAAAGCTTAGAGGCAAAATCCCCCCAGAAAACAACATTTCTTACCAACATCCAGCCCTGCTTGACCCTTCCAATGACACTCTTGAGTCCCAGGGGAGCTCCAGGGTGTGCCATGGCATTCATTGCACCAGCCATCTGTCCAGCATCGCGCTGAATTACTTCACTTCCAATCACACCCGCAACAATGGGGCACCTTCTCCAAGTTCCTGTTCAAGATCTCCCATAGAATGGCTCAAACAACATAAAAAGGAAAACAGAAAAATCATATATAACGTGGTCTTTTAAATAGAAGTCTGACTCCTGCAAAGCCCACCCCAGACTGTACATCTTGTTGCCTTTCTGAGCAATGCCCCTTTCCAGAGAAGAGCCTATATATGCTTGACTTGGACATCAGCTCATCTCAGAAAGACTCTGTTAACACTTCTGAGTTCTTGTTGCCTGGGAGAAATGCAGGCAAAGAAAACAGGCTTCAGAAATGAATTTGCCTTTATTAATGCAGGCATCCTGATATCCAGAAATTAACTTTGTCCAAAAGGCTTAATTTGTGTTCAAAAGGTTTATAATTTTGTTAAGTGTAAATGTTTCACAGGGTGCTGGAATTGTTTGCCTGTAATGAGTGCAAGTGTCAAGTTTTCGTAGCAGCAGCATTGTTAACATAATATTAACAAGTGGATACAATTTTGACCAAAGGAGTTTGCACAGGCAATTATCATATTTGAACATGAAAATTAATGCTTGATTCTAAGTAACAGAATTTACAATTATATAAAATAAGTGGTTAATAGCACGTTATAGTTATTTGATGGTTATATGAAGGTTACATAAAGATTTCTTTACAGTAACATCTGGATATAGAATCATAGAATCATAGAATAGTTAGGGTTGGAAAGGACCTTAAGATCATCTAGTTCCAACCCCCCTGCCATGAGCAGGGACACCTCACACTAAACTATGTCACCCAAGGCTCTGTCCAGCCTGGCCTTGAACACCTTCAGTGCTGGAGCATTCACAACTTCCTTGGTCAACCCATTCCAGTGCCTCACCACCCTCACTGTGAAGAACTTCTTCCTTAGATCTAACCTAAACTTCCCCTGTACATCTAGATTGAGATAAATAAAATAAAACCTTTCCATTTTAGCAACAAAGCTTCTACCTCTTGCTTTCTGTTTAAGTAAGTCAAGCATTTGTGTAATAAAGATGAGAAGGTACATATTGCCTCGTTCAATCTTCAGTTCATCTGATGGCCAACAACTGCATGGTACATCTGCAGCGGAAAGCCTGTTGTTTATCGAGGTTTTCTAATGTGGGATTTTATGTGTGATGCCCTAACTTGTGGGTGAAACAGCTGAAAAAAAGAGGCAATAAGAGCTACAAAAGGTCAGTTCAATCAGCAGAGACAGCTTGCAGAAGTACCTAAGAGCAGACAGACAACCAATAAACTATCCCAGTAGAAAACGTTATTTGCAGTAATATAGGTAGTATATTTATTGTTATAATATTATGATTTATTTTTATTTAGTATATATGTATATTACTATACTGTATGTAATAGAATATGAGTTCTATGTAGAATTGAGCCGTAAACATAAGGTTCTTTAACCATGTTTTACAGATGAGATGATGTGAACAATGAGGGGTGCACTCCCTCAGCCACAAATTACTGCTAACCCTGCTCCTGACTTTCCCAAGCTCCATCTCGTCAGTGGGAGAAGAAACGCTGTGATTGTGCTTCCACAACGGCATCCAGCAATTCAAATGTGCTTCAGGTCTCAGCCTCCCTTGGCCTCAGTAGTACCCTCCTTTCCAAGCTACATACTGTCTCTGATCATAAGTGTATTCTTATTCTCCTGTTAGTTAGAGGTGTGTTTCATTACAGGTTTGTTTTGCACCCGAGTGACAATGAGAGCTTCTTTAGTGTTTTATTTATTTGCCTGTTTCTGGTTGACTTGCAGGTTTGGGCTTCTTCCTAAAGAGCAAAGCTCTAGTGGGTTTTAAATCAGTCACAGCACCCTGAAACCTTCCAGTTTTCCAATCCAGACTGTCAACTCTGCTTTCTTGCCAGACACATGAACTTAGCCCAGACACAGACAAGAATCTACTTTTTCCTTGCCAGATCTGCCCAGTTTCTCAGAAAATTGGGATCAACTTTGTTACAAGAACAACTTTTGTCTTTCTGAGCAGTCACTAAGTTCAGGCTTCCATGGACACCTGCTTTTCCCCCTGCATCCCCTTCCTCCTGTGAGGTTACTCCACTCACCACCGCTGTACACAGGACCAGCAGATAGTGCTCTATAATGGTTAAGTGCAATGCCCAGACACGGCGAGTGCAGCTTCCCCAGAGGATGGTGTTGAGTTTTTAGCTTCAATTCGCCCCCTCGTGGACTTACCTGACCAGAGGTTCTTGGAAATTCCGATTTCAACCCTATGGGCTGCTGCTCCTCTCTCAGCTTTGGGAAAGGGCAGCAGACACAGCCTAAATCACAGCTTTCCCAGCCAATAGCACCTCACACCTGTATGTTCCTCTGCAGAGCTGTGATGTGCACCATTAGCTCCATTTCGGAGGGGAGGGGAAGGGAAGGCTGTGCTTTCACTGGAAGCAGCCATAGCCTGCAAACAAACTGAGGAAATAAAGACAAGGGGAATGGCTTTAACCTGCCAGAGGGGAGACTGAGATGAGCTCTGAGGCAGAAGCTCTTCCCTGTGAGGGTGCTGAGGCGCTGGCACAGGGTGCCCAGAGAAGCTGTGGCTGCCCCATCCCTGGCAGTGTTCAAGGCCAGGTTGGACACAGGGGCTTGGAGCAACCTGCTCTAGTGGAAGGTGTCCCTGCCCATGGCAGGGGTTGGAACTGGATGAGCTTTAAGGTCCCTTCCAACACAAACCATCCTGTGATCCTATAAGTCTATAGGATGGCAACCCCATATGTGCCATCTGCCTTAGGAACTCAACACCGGCAAGCAGGATGATGCAGAACAAGTGCTGCAAGAGAGTCACTTGTAAAAGATCTAAATCAGCAAGGTTAAGTTGCCAAGGAATTCAAAAGATGATGAGACAAATTAATCCTAAGTAATGGTACTTACACTCTGCATGCTATGGTGCTTCAAATGAAAGCATGGGAGCACATAGCAATCCAAAGTGCAGGAACAGGTTCAGTGCTGTGATCAGCCTGTTAAAGGTATAAACCCAAGAAGAACAGTGAATGTGAATTAAAATGATGAAAGGAATGGAATGGAGGAAAAGAAGAGAGACTAGTCTGGCTGTATTAGTAAGATGGACAAACCGCTTTAAAAGTAGTTCCATGTATTCGTACATGAGTCTTTGAATAGAAAATCCATTTCTTTTCAGGCCCCTGACAGATCATGTTCCAGCAGCAGTGCACAGCTGTAACACAGTCCATTTCCCTCAGGTACTCACACTGCAAACTTCCTGAAAATCACTGTGCTCTCTGCATAAACACTGAACAGAAAGGGAATAGACAGAAAGAAAAGATTTAATTTTCCTGTCCACCATGTTACGCAGTATTTCCAAGCTACTAACATTAATTCTTTACCAAATACACTATGTTTGACTCCTATGCTTTAGCTCTAACTCATTTTCTCTCTAATCAGTTCCTAGTTATCATCCACTTCCTTAGGGAGTTTATGGGGACAATTACTGCAGTACCATGACTACTAAACAAACCTCCTGGAGTTGGAGGAAAACTCTCTGAAGATGTAGACAGATTAAATTGATGAGCTGCTCTGGTAGCTTTCTTCCTCACTTTCTCCATCCAATCACTCAAGATTACATATGTGCTGGTTTTAACAGTAATTTCATGCAATAAATAACACTTAACAAATGAAGTTACTGCATATTCACAGAATGACAGCACAAAGAGGCTAAACAGGATGAAATCCTTGAGGTCAGTGGGTCCAGCCCTGACTCTTGCAGAAGGGATGGAATTTGGGGCTTGAGGGGAATAAAATAGATGTGGTGTGCACCAGACATCTGGGCAGCACAGCTGGACACACAGGTGGTACAGATGTAGTGAGTACACACAGTAAGAATGTAGATATCAACAAAGCTTTTTGGTATGTATATCTATACAGTCAAGAATGAGAATGGCCTTCACAATGTGAGGGGTGCTAGCAATCCCTTCACCTCCAGGTAACTTTACCTGATGCTGATCAGATTTTGGGGTCTGGATAGGAGGTTGACAAGCTCAGGTTTGCATCCTAAAGTCAAGGGTAGAGCAAGATGAGGCAGACTTTCATCTGTCTCTTCTTTGCCTGGCTCCTTCCTATCTCTGAGATGATTCTGCCTCTTGGTGTGAAGAAAGCCTCACAACAGCTCGCTGACATTGAACTTCAAAGTCTGACTTAACATCAGCTCTTTCAGTGCAATTTTGGTTTCATCTCACAGTCAGGAACTAGTTAGAGCAAAGGGAGGGATGAAACTGAGTAAAGGATCATACAATCATAGAATAGTTTAAGTTGGAACAGACCTTCAAAGGTCATCTAGTCCAGTCCCCCTGCAATGAGCAGCGACACCTTCCACTAGACCAGATTGCTCAGAACCTGTGCTTTCTGGCTGGAAGAGGAGACAGTGGGATATAATACAGGAATTTAGGGACAACAGGAATTATCTCAACTGTAATTCAGCCAAGGAGATTCCCAGAACCTCAAAGGAATATTTATGTATTTATTCTCACTCTATGGATGGCAGTGACCTACCATTGCATGCAAAAACATACTCAGTGGCACTCACCATTCACTGCTCTGGATAGCTGGCTACTAACTTCTTGATCACCACTATTTCCCCTGGACATTTGCTGCTGCAGATCTAATCACCTCTACAGTATTTTTCTGATATACAATAAGAACATGCATATAATCTAATGCCCTACTCAGTGTGTCTCACTCTAATTTGGAAAGATGTAGTTTTAAAAACATCCTCAGCTTCCTTAGCATAAATACAAAATTGTTACGGGGAGGGAGGGAAAGAAAAACGTCCTCTGGTATTGAAACCACAGAACCTTACTGCTTGGCACATAAGACACAGAAACCAGACAATTGTTAGTCATGATCATTTGTTTTACAGCTTGATACATTTCCCTCATGGAATAAGTGAACTGGCTTTGCAAAACTACCTCTGAGTGTAGCCACACGTAGCCATCTACTCGGCATCACACACGCAGCAACTCCAGTTTCCATTTCAGACATTCCAAAATACTGGCAATCAAGCCAGAATGTCCAGTTTCCCTGATTTAATGTCCAACACTTGCTAAAATTTCCAGGAAACTGCTATTTATACAAACTGTGCCAAAGCTTTTCTGTACAAAGTCTTTTCAATTGCACTTTGGAAAGAACTGTGCGTTGAAGTAACAAAGAACAAAACCCATTCCAGATCTGTAACCCAGTAATACATCAAAAAATACTAATTCTAATTAATTATATTAATGACAAACTTTGCTTCTGTGTCTCTGCTTATCACTAATCTTGTTTTAAATACCTAAAAAAACATTCAGAGACAGATCTGGTTGTAACACAGAATCACAGAATAGTTAGGGTTAGAAAGGACCTTAAGGTCATCTCACTCCAACATGGGTAGCTACAGACATGGCTGGATACTAAAAGCTTTAATGCTAAACATTATTCGGGATATACATGTGGTTATGGATATCTGATGCAAAGAAATTAATTATAAATAAAAAAAGATAAATCAGAAAACCACCTTCAAACAGATGATAGAAAATGACCGGCTGCAATAAGAGACCATCTCACATCCCACTAGATGGAGCTACGGGCTAGAAATCCGGCCACATATTTCACTAATCCCAGTGGTGCAGAAAAACCATTTACAGAAGTCAAGTTCCTAAAGTAAATCCTCAGCTATTGTCCTTAGGTATTTATGCCTCACGGTAGCATCTACATAAATCAGAGGCACAAAGATGTGCTGTGCTGTGCTGCCATTGCAGGGACATCGTCGGTAAACCCAAAGTAGCTAGCTAGAAACAAAGGAGAAAAGTTAATGGGTTTGCATATTAAGAGACCAAAACAACAACAAACAATAAGAACAAAGAGAATCAACCCACTCTGCAAATTATGCAACCACTTGTTTTGAAATAAAAAGGCAGATGAAAAATAACTTCTGTTTTAAAGACAATTTCCTGGCTTTGGGAAAGCTTGATTTTTGCTAGTTGGGTTAGATGCAGTAGCAGAGAAGGTGATTTCAATTCATTTTTGCTGAAAGCTGTATGTCACCTCACTGTGCACTACACAGGGCATGGATGGGCTGCAAAACATAATACTGCTTCAACAGGAAGCTCAAACTTTCATCAACTTGCAGTGCAAATATACTACAGAGCAACTCGCCGAGATCATTCTACTTTGCATCTTTCATGCTTGACAGTATTGTGGACCTCCAGTGCTTGGCACTGTGTCACCTTGGCAGATTGTCAGACGTGTGATTTACCACAGCAACGGAACAAGTAAATCAGTAATGAGGTGTTCAGTCATGTCAAGTGTCAAGACACTGTATGGCTGGGTAAGTTTACAGCAATCCAGGCGAGTAACGGCAGGAGCTGGTGCCTGGGGATACAGAGCTCCCCAGATTGAGGTAAAGTGGCTGAAACAGAATTGAAATACAGCCAGAGGGAGAAGCAGCACTGTCAGGGATCCAGGTCTAGAGGAATTCTTGCTGTAATTGTGTGGAATGCAGTCCTTGCTTTAGAAACCATAAACTGCCAGCTAGCCAGTGGAAGAGGTTTACTAAGACGCTGTTTCCAGAAGAGCAGCACGTTTAGGAATGACGGTCACCGGAACTTATCTATAGCCCTTGGATTTATTCTCCAAGATACATATTTCAACAGAGGAAAGGAAAGGTTGCGTAGCCTATTGTCTACCAAACAGGTAAGTACACTGTAACTAAATTTAGGTGATTGTTCTCTTCACAGTAAGACAATTCCATTCACTACTTCAAGGGCATCCATAAAAACAAGTACAAAGATTAGTCTCTCTGTTAGAGGAATGCTCAATATCTTAGCCAAAACCAGGTCCTACCTACACACACCAGCACTCAAGAATGCCAATAAACCAGCCCTTTTGAAAGAGCTTAAGGCCAGATCTATGATGGTTACAAACATCCTAATATCTGAACTAGAATGGTACAGGATCTGTGATCTACAGTAGGATGATTTCTATAGAGAGGAAACATTTTAGGCATTGGTGAAGTAGTAATTAAAACAATAAGGAAAATGTATTAGCAGCTGGAAGACAGGCAATCAGCAATAGCTAATATGACAAATTCGAGACAGCCATGGTAGGAAAAGCAGATGCACAAGAGCACAAATACAAGCACATAGTGAAAAATAAGTGTTTTGGTTTATGATGATAGAAAGGAGACCACCAGGACGTTCTTTTCCAGGCAGATGTGCTGTTCAAAGGAAAACAGTCCCCAATGAGAAGGAAAACGAACCACTCACAAGAAGTTCTGTTGAATTCTTTTAATAACACTAAGAAAATATCATAGTATTAAAGTCCTGCATGGGATCCTCAAAAGGTTATTTCAGTTGGGATTTCTTCGTGTTTATAAACCAAACTTCATTATTTTTTCCCCAATTGTGTTTTCAACCAACTACTCCTTTACAATGGCATTTCCAGTTAAAACACAGCTAACCTATAAATACCTGAATACCACACCACACATTGTGTGCGTGGGTTTTGTTTAAATCTGAGCGGAAATAACAGTAAATCTATCCAACACAGGGAAGCAAACGTCGATCTGTTAAGCGGGAAATGTAACAGCCAGCAAAGAATACATTGCATACATAATACAGAAGGAAAAAATTATCATCTGGAGTATGTGAAATTACACTGATTTTTGCACCTTAAACCTATTAGAAGTTACTCTGTTGGCCAATACTAATCCACTGAAGAAGCAGAATGTTGGTCAGAAGTCTAACGTTTCCTGTACCAGCACAGAGAGAATATAAGCAGTCCAATGCTGTTAAAAGAAAACATGAAATCCAGCTCATGTTTCTGGTTAGGGATCGATTTCTTCAGGAACTACTGTTAACATAACATCTTCGTTGCCCCTGCGTACGACCATGTTCAACGTACTGTCCTTTTTAATGATGTCACTGACATCACTGGCTGAGCTTATCGACTGTCCATTGATGCTTATAATCACATCGTTGTCCTTCAGGCCACCACTGAAAACAAAAGCAGCAATGTGTTATTCCAATTGCCATCTCATTGTCTTCATAATAGTGCTTAAAACCCCAGGATTGCTGGATTTTTCCTATTTCCCACCCAAGGGCAGTTGCAGAGGGACACAGCAGGCAAGCAAAAAGCAATAGGAATTTATGAAGTGGTGGAGATTACAACACAATGCAGAAACCTCAAGAATCAGATGGAGGTACAAGGTTGACAAATTCCATATTTCACTGTCTTTAAGGGAATTCACTATTGCAAACAGTGCAATAATTCTGCAATAAGAATCCGAGATGATGATTTGGTACAGGAGATAGAGGCATATTTCTCTTCTAAAATAATTGTGACCAGGGACTCAAAGGGGAAATTTCCCAAGCTTATTCATGTATACACAGCAAATCAATTTGAGTGGCACTATGCGTTAACACATGGGGAATTTCAGTCCTGAATCCATGCTGTTCTCCATGCATTCATAAATAACTTACTGGCAGCCAAACCACCTGAAACTTTGTGTTTTAAACATGAGCAGGATAACACTGAAGTGATCTAGCCCAGTCACCAAAAAGCATGTGTGTCCTTCCTCTTGCCTGTCCATAGCCGTAAGGAAGGGAGCTTAAAGCTCATCCAGCTCCAAGCCCCTGCCACGGGCAGGGACACCATCCACTAGAGCAGGTTGCTCCAAGCCCCTGTGTCCAACCTGGCCTTGAACACTGCCAGGGATG
>NW_009926299.1:9612-42388 GCF_000696875.1 Nestor notabilis
CTCTGGGCACCCTGTGCCAGCGCCTCAGCATCCTCACAGGGAAGAGCTTCTGCCTTATATCTAACCTGAACTTCCCCTGTTCAAGTGTGAACCCATCACCCCTTGTCCTATCACTACAGTCCCTGATGAAGAGTCCCTCTGCGCATCTTTGTCAGCCACTTTAAGCACTGGGAGCTGCTCTGAGGTCTCCACACAGCTTCTCTTCTCCAGTCTAAGCAGCCCAAATTTTCTCAGCCTGGCTTCAGAAAGGAGGTGCTTCAGCCCCCCCATCATCCTCATGGCCCTCCTCTGAATCCAACAGTTCCATGTCCTTCTTATGCTGGGGACATAAGATGGGTCAGAACCAGAGCCAGCACCGCACGGCTCCTCTGCCCAGGGCTGTGTGTCTCTCCCCGAGCCAGCTGAGATTGCTGCCGGGAACAAGAGGCAGGCTGGTGAGGGATACCATCAACCACAATGTCTTGCCCGATCTTGCACAACGATCTGGCTCCAAGTTATGGAAATATTAACCAAGTAACCAGATCAGACATGATTCAACCTTTCAACATAACCCTTCTTCACAAAACCACAGAGCAGTCATCAGCCTCTTCCGCCAACAGAAGACGTCTTACATGAGTGTCTCCTGCAAGCAGGGTGCCTTGGCCAACATTTGCAACAAATCTGGTTGCCTACTGAACGCATGGCTTAAAACATGCTCATGGGAGAAACCATTCCAGATTATCTCAGTCTCTCATGCAGCCTCTACATCCAACTCATACCCAGAACAGGGCGCTGCAGAACTGCTCTGGTCCCCTACCAGCATGTCTACACAACATGCATTGAAGAGGAAACCAGCAGAATGGGCAAACCCATTGGCAAAGTGACTAGGAGTGGAGGAGACAGAGCAAACATGGGCTGCATTTTAATTGCATCCTGATTTGAGTTTGCCTTCAAGTTACGTGGCTACACTGCCTCACATTTCTTCTACCTCTCTCATATACTTCTCCCACTCTGCTAACTGTTACCTGCATTCCTATAACAGTTTTTCTGCACCTTCAGATTGGACCTGCACGTCAAGGCAGCCAGTTCAGTCCCACCCTGGAGCAGCCACATTATTCCTACACTAACTGTAGTTTAATGTCACGTTACAGACATACACCGGTAATCTGCATGAACAGGGCTGCCAAAAAGAATCATCTACAAAACACAGCAATAATTCAGAGAGCATGTTAGCTAACACTATGTATCTTACAGTGACATACAAATTGCAACAAGGAGACATCATGCAACCATTGAATCGTAGAATAGTCAGGATTGGAAAGGATCTTAAGATCATCTACTCCTCGCAGTTTTCCTAAGAGATAACATATGCCTGCTCCAACTAGTTTTCTGCCTACATGCCTCTGGTGCTACATATGCCTTTGTTGCCACAGAGATTTACTCTTGTCTTAAATGATTTCCAGTTTCAGAAAATTAATAAATTTTCCCATTTCCCACCTGAGATTACTGAGCGGTTTCATATCAAGCAAACTGAAAAGTGTCTCCAGCAAAAGCCAGACTTACCAGTGCTGGTGACCACAGACCAGACAATTCCGGACTGGTTTGTGTTGGAAGGGGCCTTAAAGCTCATCCAGCTCCAACCTCTGCCACGGGCAGGGACACCTTCCACTAGAGCAGGTTGCTCCAAGCCCCTGTGTCCAACCTGGCCTTGAACACTGCCAGGGATGGGGCAGCCACAGCTTCTCTGGGCACCCTGTGCCAGCGCCTCAGCACCCTCACAGGGAAGAACTTCTTCCTTATGTGTAACCTAAATTTGCCCTATTTAAGTTTGAACCCATTCCCTCTTGTCCTATCACTACCTGCCCTTGTAAAAAGTCCCTCTCCAGATTTCTTGTAGGCCCCCTTTAGGTGTTGGAAGACTGTTATAAGGTCTCCCGTACTTCAGCCAGGCATCTCATGAAGTGTGGCACCAACCAGCGTGTGAGCTTCTGAGCAAATACTGAGTAATACTGAGATCAATTGCTCAAAACCAAAAGCTCTTCCCAGTATTGTGACTCCTGACAAAGCTCTCACATAGAAGAGCATCTCCTGCTAAGAGAGGATTTCACCCACAGTGGGAGAACGCCAGGAGAGGTGCCGGGTTTGTCCAGCACTGAAGTGCTTGGGCTGAGTTGGACACATCTTCACTAGGTGGTGGCAAAGCTTCTTCCTCACCCTCCTACAGGGGCACCAGCAGGGCCGTGGGGAGCATGCACAAGCAAACGTCTTTATTCAGCGCTGGCATCAGGACAACAGATGTCCTGGAAGCAGTCACTGAGAAAAAATGAGAACGGAGTTTCCACGCCCACTGAATCTTTGCCCTTTCGGCTGGGAATGCTGACAGGGCTCCGCTGCAGTGCCCTGATATTCCCAATATTGCCCATCAGGGACCGGCTGAAAACCACAAACTGATTTCCAACAGACAACCTAATAACTATCAGATGGTCGCCGTTGTGTTAATTCACCGTGATGAAGATAGCCAGTTAAGCAGAGAACATTCCCTATCATGACCCCCTTAAGTCAGTGGCAGTGGTTTTGAGAATAAAAGGACTTCAACTTACGCTTCAGCTGGTGTTTCTGGAATTACTTCAATAACATAGGCCCCAGAGACAACATCAGGAAAGTCTTTATGGCGATCCTTCAGCTCTCTAGCTTTGCTGGAAAATGAAGAAACAGCAACAAAAATATTTTGACAAGATGGGAAAAAAACCCCAAGCAGGCATTTTTACTTAGTTAAGTCACTTAACTTTCACTAGCTGAGGTATTTTACACATGTTGATGCGACGCTTCCCAATTTGTTTTAACCCTTACAAGTGTTTCAAAGAATTATTACACCTTTTTTGCATGCATAGAGCTTTTTAATACCTATTTCTGGTAAAGGAAATCATTTCAATAGATGCAGAGGATCATAGTTAAGATATGTGGTCTTTAGAACTGGCAGATCCTGAATACCTAAAAAACCCCTTCAGGTTTCAATGCTTTGTTACACCCGTGATCCTGCCCATGGGAAAACTTCTGGTTATTTCTACAGGACGGAGTAACACCTACTCATGAGTCTTTTCTGGTTTGGGTATGAGTAAGAAAGTCCACACCAAAGCTTCATTTTATATTAAGTGAATAATTTAATGAAAATAAGTTTATAGAACTGGAAATATGCACATAGATGCTGCAATTCTTGAAAACATACAACAGTACGTTATACAACAGTAACAGCCCCGGAGCAAACCAACAATCACTAGCTAGTCTCTTCTGAAGCATTAGGGAAAAGAAAAAGCCAAGGTGTTGCTTAAAAACTGGCTTAGTACAAGAGTCTACAGGAGAGTTCAACCACATAGCAGATGAAAAGAAAAACATAGCAAAAACTGGCTGTGAGTTGTCACCAGGGGCACACCTTGTTGGTTCAAACCTCCTTGTTTCTGCACATCAAGAGCTTGATCCAAATGCATGCAGCCACCGCACCAGGGAAAGGTGAGGAACCACCACCTTTACTTACCTAGGAGTTAGAGACATCATGCGTATGCCAATGTATTTCTTTTTGGTTATAGCTTTTCCTACAAAAAGGGAAAAGAGGTCGTGGTCAATTACTCTTACCAAAAGAACCTCAAAGGCCATAAACTTTCTGATTTACTATTATTTTCATGTTTTTTTCTCTTTCGCAGCAGCAAAGGACAGTACCTTTAGCTTGTCTGTCATGGGATTCAGTTAGGAACTTTTTGATTTTATCCGATGGGATAGCAAACGAGATCCCTGCTGTAACTTTTAATGTGTTAATTCCAATCACTTCACCATCCTGGAGAAAGAAGAAATTGTTATTAGCAAATGTGAAACATCTCAAAAGGGAAATGGGTGTTTTCTTCCAAACAATCACAGGCACACAACACACTCTGTAGCTGGTTTCCAACTTGCTAAATGGTTTCTTTAATTTTTGAGTATATTGATAAAAAAACCTGCTCCACAATTTTGGAAAACTGATGTGGATATTTATGTTCTACCAGAAGAGAGAGCAGAACTGGGCAGCTCTCCTGCTTCCAACAAACAAACAGCATATTCTCAGCCAATTTTGGTCTGTTTATTTCAGCAGTCACCTCATGAAGCACAGACGAGTTCTGAGGAGATATTGCATAATAATATAAATGACAGTTCACCAAAATCAAAAGCTTTTCCTGGTAATGTGGCTCCAAGAGAGAGTTGCAGATAAAACATTAGCTGTCAGCTGATGATTCAAACTCTTCTGAAATCTCAGCAGCTTCTCTTCCTGATCAACCCCAGATAGAAACTGCCTCTCCTCCCTTTGATCCCCTGTGCTCCATCTGAGAGACTTCACACAGCAGTTGGGTTTTGCAGCCTGCTTCAGTTGTTCCTTCTTGTGCTTCTCCACAGTTGCTGGACGTCAATGCTGACTATGTTGTACAGTTGAAGTAAATAAACCCTAATATCCTGATAAATACAACCCCCTCAGCATGATTTCAAATAAAGGGGGTTTTGAACCATTATGCTGAGTTGCAGTATAAAAAACCCCCAGTATTGTCAGTTGCACGGTACACAGTGAGGGCAAACGCCTCAACTTTCAAGTGTGCTTTTAACTTTTTTCAAGGCACAGACAAAAAAAGATTGGGCATTACACTTGCTTGAAACTATGCAAACTGTAAAGACCTTAAATATTGAAATTGAAGTGCATTTCGGGACTCGCCAACATCAACACGGAGGAGTGATTAGTAAGAACCATGTGAATTCTGTGTAGTCAGCCAGATACAAAGCTCTTAATCACATTTCTGGTGTGGGGATTTGTTTGTTTGTTGGTTTGAGGAGAGTTCTCTGGTTTGTTTTTAAACTGAAAAGTAAAAAGTAATAAACTTGACACTAAGCAAACTTAAAGAAACTCTTACCAGATTTACTAGGGGTCCTCCGGAGTTTCCATACTGAAAATAAACATATGGCAAGAACATGTTTTAATATCTACCTCTTCATTCATGGCAAGCAAAACATAAAAGAGATTTCTGAAATATTTCTGTAACTTTTTTTTCATTGTCTATTAAATCTGTGCAACAGAACAGCCTTAACTTCCAAACCCACTAACTACACTTAACATCACCCCTTTTAGCTGAGCTTTGCAAATGCTTAGTCCTTCTTCTCTTGCCAAAGCTAAGAAAGCCAAGGTTTTTCTTTTGTTTTAACAGTACCACATTAGCAACTTAAGAAGATTTTAGGACAGCTCTGGGAGCTGTTAGAAAAGATTTCTTGCAAGGCCAACAGCAGAAGTACAAAACCCATTGTTTTGCCTCAATTCAGAAACAAACTTGAATCCTTAAACTAAGCTTTGCTTCTTTTTTAGCAAACATGATGGATTTTGAAAAGAGACTTATTTGCCAGAGAAAATTGCCTCCTCCCTTGTAAGAATTTTGAAGTGAAGGCAGATATTGTGCTTGGTGTGGTTCCTTGGGGGATTTTCAAATAACAATCAAGTGCTGCTGGAGCGCAGATGTCCATATTTACAAGGATGAAAGGAAGGCCAGCTACCCTCACTGGTCTTAAGAACTGTATCACTGCTGAGGTTTTCAAACTACTCAAGAAATGTAAGAGCTGGGGGGATGAGGTTCAAAGCAGGACGCACGTTGATGATGGCATCTGTCTGAATATAGTCCATATCGGAGTTGCGGAGCCCCAGCTCCTTCCCTCCACGTTGAGTAGTACTGACGATCCCTGTAGTCACTGTGTTTTGAAGGGAAAACGGACTTCCAATCGCCACCACAAATTCTCCTGGCCTCAGGTCTGCAGACTGACCGAGCAGAAGAACTGGCAATTTACCCTACAAACAAACATAACATTGAAATAGAATTTAAAAAAAAGAAGAAACAAGAAAAATTCAAATGCTAAGACATTACTACACAGTGAGGACAAGCTCTACAGAAGCATGAACACATTAATGGAGCAGAGGAAAAGAGAGAGGCTTTTATCTCTGAGGGATTTAGCTTGTTCTGTTTTCTTTAAGTATTTCATGTGGCTTGGTACAGAAGCATCTCAATGAGCTTTTCCTCCAACGAGTGGGCTCTTTGGACTGTAGGAGTACTTTTTCCGCAACAGGTACCCATTAAATCAAAATGAATTAACACACCAAAGGAATAGTTACTCCCTGCTGTACAAAGCAAGCATTTAAGGATACTGGGAATGACTTGGTTCCAACAGCTTCTTGAAATAATTAGCCAACAGCTGCTGCAATAAAAATAATATATTGAGAGTGAACACTACAGAGGCATGAAAGCAGCAGGCAAAGTCTATCAAACACGCATATGCATAGTTAAAAGCATTTTATACTCTCATAAGACACCGGCTAATGTTTCATCTTACTTTGTTTTCAATGGAGTATCTCTTCTAAATAATTATATTGCCTCCTACATGCACTGATGTTTTCTTCTGAAGATGTTAGGATTTAAAGACTTTATGGAATTTTTCCATTCTGACAGTAAGGAATACCATTATACTTCCCTTTCAAGATCTTACCTCTAAACATACTAAATATCATGTTCTTGAAGACATTCCCACTATGGCACAAAGCATTCTTAAAATCCAGCATCAAAAAGGAAGGGAAGGTTGGATCACACACCCTCGCCCAATGCAATGGATCAAGGGGACTGAGTGTGATTGCGACAAGATGTGTTATATCTGCACAGGAACTGAACCGGCTGGATAACAGATGATTCCAGCTGGACCACTAACTCCCCCTTCAGCAATCAGAAAACAGCTGGGAAGTTCTTAAGGCCTCCTACTCACCCAGTAAATACAGAAGGGTGTTCTGAAACAGATCATACGTGAAATAAATACTTTGCCTTTATGTATCACCTGTCTGTAAAGCACACACTGAGCAGCGTTCCTCCTTTCCTTTGCGTTTTTAAAGTCTTCACCTTTTTAGTGACGTGACATGTTTTTAAATCTGTCAATGATCCTGACCCTCCCCAAGTATTTACCTACATATTTACTATGAGGGGGGGGGGGCCACGGCACAGGGTGCCCAGAGAAGCTGTGGCTGCCCCATCCCTGGCAGTGTTCAAGGCCAGGTTGGACACAGGGGCTTGGAGCAACCTGCTCTAGTGGAAGGTGTCCCTGCCCGTGGCAGGGAGCTGGAACTGGATGAGCTTTAAGGCCCCTTCCAACACAAACCAGTCTGGGATTCTATACTTAATTGTGTCACTAGACTATTTCTACAAGCATCAATGGACCTCAGCATGTATAAATTCAGGTTTCAGTTTAAGGGTTTGGAGGATTAAATGGTTACTGAATCCAAAATCAGAACAGAAGAAGTCTAAAGGGATGCATCTTCTGCTTAGCAAACCTAACCTTAATTGTGCTTTCCTCACACTCACACCACTCAAAAAATTCTTTCCTTTGCTCAACAAACCCAGCCCCAAAAGGAAAAAGGCTTTAGTATAAACTTTCACAACAGGACAGTGATTCTAGATGCAGTGGAATCCCTACCTAGATATTAACTTAAACCAATTTCTGAGGAGTGGATACCAGTTGCTATATTTAAAACCAGGGACCTTCGAGGTATTCTTGAGCTGTGTACCTAAAATGGAGGTACAAAGTGGCTTAATGCACCCCTCTTCTAATTCATTCCTCCTGGAAAACTTGTAAAGGTGCCTTTTTCATCCCATACGTGTTCCAAAGCACACAGATTTATGTACCTATACTTGATGGGATCATAAAGCTATACATTGTGTGCTCACATAGCAAAGAAACAAGGCAGTATGTAGAATGTCCTGATTATTTGTACAGATTGCCAAGATATAATTTAATTTCAGAAGTTAATAGAAGCTGAATCATTACTAAATTTGGGCAAAAAGGGAGAATATTATGTGTTTAACTAGGAAACCAAGAGGTAGCTCTTTAGTTGTCTTTTGTCACCAGCAGTTGGAAAGCCTGTATTGATAAATGACCCTTAGGGAAAAAAGTCCACTAATATAAACTAACCCAAATGCCCATCATTTTGTATTTTTCACCTACAACTTTATTTCAAATATCCTAGGAGATACACAATATCTGTAAAGTAGAAAGTAAAACCTAATGATATCGGTCATCCCCATATGCTGCTAGAGATACAGAAGTTATGGTTTTAATATTTAACAAGCTGTGTATCCTTTATCCAATTTTCCTACAATTCCACCAGCAAAATTTTACTCAGATGAACAGATTGTTTCAATAAAACTCATTGCCAAATGCCAGACAAGTTTCCACAGAGCATCTTGTCCTATCTTTCAGCCTCCAGACAGCAAGAAAATAATTAAGCCAACTGCTTGTTAAACAGAATCAGTTGGAGGAGCAACAGAACAGGCAGCAGAGTAAAGAGAAAAACATTTCCCTTTCTAATGCTCTTTCAGAGGAAAGTTTTCACAACCAGCAATGCCCTGCTATTAAATGATAATTATCCGTGGCTCCTATCAATGCCATAGCCTTAGACAAACCCAAAAGGCCGTGGTTTAACTCTGGGGAGGATTCAGCAGCACACAGTTTCCCCATTGTATTTGCAGCAGCAACATCCCAAGGCATCACTGCTGAGCAGTTCATCATCTCAGACCACAGCCCTGACTCCAAGGGACCTCTCCAGTACAGCGGGAAAGAGGCAGCTCCGATTAGCTGTGCTGGGAAGCACGCAGTATATGCAACACAAACAGCCCCATATGGGTATTGTTTGGATTGAGGGAGCACCCTGGCCCTTCCTTCTCTCCAGATGCTCTTAGGCTTACGTAGCACGTGTTTTCTAGATGTTGTTGGTCGAGAGCAGCATCTCTTTTTGGCACTAATTTTCTTTATTACAAAAAACCCTCAACACACAACACTACAAAAAGTGGCTTTTGCTTGTATCTCAGTGCACTGAAAAGGGATACTTTACAGAGGCAGAAGACAGAAACACGGACAAGCAAAAGAAACCAGAAATCTTTTTTTTTTCTCATTAATAGAAAAAAACCCCTGGTTATGTACGAAGTTAAAGATATGACATTCTTGAGCTATAAAAACAGTCGTGAAGCCAAAATTGCATCTGGCAGCAGAAAGAAAATACATGAACCATCTCTGACTAATACAACTACTTTTGATTGTGCTGCGCTTTCAAGCCTGTGCCTATACTAGCGAGGCTTCAAAGTGTAGCACTGCATGGATTGGCTGTGGGTCATCCATGTGATTCAACATGCCTTCTGGAAAGAGGCTGGCTAACCTTCCCTTTGCTAGGAACAAAACATCAACTGCAAAAATCGCCTTGTTCTGTACATGTTATGAAACATAGCTATGGAACATGTGCTCTCTCTTCCTTCTGATTTCACTGCGTGGTGCAGAGCACGCCATCAGTGTTGCATGTAAACACTCTCATTAGTGCCTCTGCAAGTAAATGCCACGAAGAATTGGTTATGATGAAAATATGCATCATAGTGGCCTTTAATTCTGGGGTTTTCTCTCTAAAAAAGCTTAAAAATAACATTGCCACCTTCCGAACTAAACTTTCCACTATCAAAACACCCTTTTATTTACACTGTAGGGGTGGTTTTGTAGTGAAAGCAGTATAAATGCAACCAAAATCGCTGGGCACCAAGTGGGATGTATGTCCTCCTGCAGGCCACAGGAGGAGTGCTGGAAATGTGAGGCAAGCGTTTAGAGCATGTTGTAGGCAGAATCATATCAGATGCACACTCTGTCTGTGCCCTCACACCCTTCCACTGGCAAGCCCTCACCCAGGATGTTAAGGCAATCCTTCTAAATCAAGTTTAAGTGCTTGGGATTTAGGGCTCTTAATAACCACACTTAATAAACGGGCACTCTTCAGTATTCACAGGCCATCAGGATGACACCATTACGACTCGTGATTCTCTTTGGTTAACTATAGATTTGCCACAGCAGTTAATTAAAATCCCAGGCAAACGAGCATGCCTTGCAGCACAGTGAACAGGCAGCCAGAAACACCCAGCACCTCAACCCAGCTTTCCCAGTGACTCACTGCATGACCTTGGGCAACACGTAACATCTTTCCTATCCCTCCATTTTTCATTTGATGCAGCCTCGGGGCTCTGCTGGGATCTGTGTTTACTCAATAAAACAAATCTGCAAGCAGGCATTCTGCAAGGACACAGAAATAGGACTAAACATGCAAAACCATAAGTGGCACATGACTCACTGTTTACACCCAGCCGGAGAAGGAGCCATTAATTAGTGTTAATATTTTAAGCCTTTCTCATCCCGAAGGGCTTCAGACATTTTTATATATGGATTTGACTCAAACCCTGGATAAACATCACTCCCACGAAAATGGAGAGCTGCACAGCACCACAAGAAACGGCTCCATCCAACAGAAAGGCGCAGCTATGGTGGCACGGGAGATTAGGACAAGGATGGAACAGCAGCAGTAGCAGCCAGCTGCTAGATGCTCACCTGATGTATATTAAGCAATATAGGTCGAGTCAGATAAAACAAGCACAGCCTGGATAAATGAGCTCTGAAACTAAAAGAAGAGGCAGAACATGACTACCACCAGGCACGGCCAGTGCCACAGAGAAATAAAAACTAAGAAACAGATGGCCATAACCAGGGGCTGTTTCACTTGGAACTTCTATATCCATGAAATAAGTGACTGTCTCTACGTTGGCACAGAAAGTGAGTAAATCCCTTCTCTGCTCTGTAATCTACTTCGTTTGTGGAAGGAAGATCATGAATCTGCAGGAAGCAGTTTGCAGTTCAAGAAGCCGACGAAGAGGAGACAAATGTCCCGAGTTCAATTTGTGTTACACAGTGAGAGTTCCCTCATGCTTTTTATTTTTAGGTGGAAGAGAAACAGATGCTTGTACAGCACACTGCTTCAGCTGTATGTAACTGGCAAAACTTCTCTGGGAACTGTCTTTCTGTTCTCATTAATGAAACTGTTCAACGTTCGGAACACGTTATGGCAAAATCAAAACACAGGCCCATGAGCATATATAAAGATGGGGAGTATCACCCACAATCTAGAAACTGCTTGACAAAAGGCCAAAGAAAATGAAAAACCCAAGCTGAATGCATGACGAGCCTCCGAAAGTATTTCATCTATAGTTAGAAAAACAAAACTGAGTCTCCTTATCTAAATATGGGGCATGGGAAGCTCGCAGAAAAAAATAGGAAGAAGGATGAAGTGTGTTTTGCTGTGTCACCAGGATTTCAGCTACCTGCCCAGATATTGCTGTTTCCCCCTATATAAAATGAAATAAAGCACCCTGGTGCTGGCAGACCCACCCCAGAGGTGTGTAAGCATTTTGCTGCACAGGGAGCTGGACCAGTGCATCATCCCTGCAGTGAGGGCTACTAGGAGCTGAAGATAGCAGGAAACCACTGCTTAAACTGATGAGTTAACATCCAAACTTTTTATGAGCTATTTCATGTCTATGGGTCCTGAAGACTTCTGGAAGCAATATGTGGGCTTCCTCAGGCTCTCGAGAGGAAGCAATGTCATATCCAGCAATAGATTTCAAAGTAAACCAGCATTTTAGAAAAGCTACTTACATCTGCTGTTCAAGTAGTTTGTTTTTTCAAAGTGTGGGCTACTAAAATATTGATACACAGAGAGGAAAGTTTGCTTTGCTGCTTCCTCCAGTTTGTACACAGAAAGCAAATCCCCTCAGACCACGAAGATACAGATGCTGCATTGCCTCATGAAACCACCGAAGGAATGAGGGCAGAAGGTCTTGTTGATTTAAGTGGTTATTAGAAAGACGGAGGAAAAACCTTATGCAAAAGGCCTGAGATACCACCACAAGTTAGAGATTGGTCATGAACTCACTACTGCTGTACCATGCAGAGGCCGAATCCTGCCTGGGATACAGAAGGCAGTGACTGGTCACATTGAGGAACAATAATCATCAGACCTTGGCATGTCTCCCCTATTATACATGCTAGTTCAGTCAGTGGTGAGTGTCTCATGGCTGTTTTCTAAGCACATAAGATAAAGATACACCTCAAAATAAGTGGTGCTCCCCACTTCTGCACTCACTGCCAAACCATAGGTACCTGCCACATTGATCAGTTCTACAGGCAGAGTCCAACTTCCAGGGGTGAACAGGGTCCCCAGGCAAAAGCCACCTTCACCTCCCACTAATTTTGGCTTCCAGCTTCGATCTGGGTGAGGGCACAGGGCTCTCTCTTATTTCTGCCCCCCGTTAACCCTGACATTGTCCATTAAACCACCCCAAAATTTCCCTTCCTCCTCCTGGTGTCTACAGTTTTCAGCAGCTGTATCACACATCCTCATTTAACAAGGTAGTTATTTGTGCTGAGACTAATTTCACAACCCACCTCTGCCAGCTCAAGAGCATCTGCTTATCTGGAGTGTTGTGCAATGCTCCTGATGGGTTTCACGCTCACTGCAGCATCACGTGTGTCACACAGGATGGGTTATTTCACCAGCCTCTGCCTATGCTGCCAAAGCCCCAGTTTTCCTAGGCAAGACTTATACATTTCCCATGTTCATACCCAAACTGTCTGCAGCTGCACCGTTTCTTTCTGGTATTGCTGTTTGCAGTTGGAAGGATGGTTATATTGCATTCATGTTTACTGCACTTGACTCCAGCCTTACTTCCCACTTTCACAAACTGCTGTGTGTCAGACAGACACAAGAAGCACAGTTGCCCTTTTTTATAGACTGTAAAAATTAGCATGTTTTAGGATTAGAAGAACAACCCCAAAATTTCTGTTCCTCGCTGGCCGCAAAATGTTTTTTCATGATAAAGAATTTAATCAGGGAAACAATTCATCTTCATCGGTGCCCAGATTTTATCATCATCTTTCATAGCCTATTACACCCAGCAAAGCCAAATTAGTTCTAGGAATGTCTTTGGCCAGATGTTCACACCTTAAAGAAAAACAGCATGCAGGCTGCTGCAAAATCTTAACAGTTTTAGGAATACCAGCTCACAGCCTAAACTCATGCTTCAAGCCTAGTTCTGCTCCTAACCACAAAGGCATTTTTCATCCGTCAGATCCTGCCTTAACATGCCACACAAAAACATAACCCCCCTCCTCAGCACTCTGCATCTTTGATGTCACCTTTAAATAATTCATGCAAAAGGAAGAAGTTCACCTCTAACTTCAGAAAAAAATCTTGGGGATGGTTCCCATGCCACATCCAGATACTTAAAGGGTTATTTGTACCATCACATTGACTTCTTCAGTCATCAAATACATTTCGACTTCAATAAATTATTACCTCTGTGATTTTAGAAAGTCTTATCAATCTGAATGATTGCAAGGTATTTCAGTACAAAAAGGAAAGCTCAAACACTGAACTTGAATGGATATATACAAATGTTCCAAGAAAGTTCAGCCTGAAAATCAGCTTCTGAGCTGTGTTTCCACTTTAGCTTTTCGGTGAACACTTAGAATGTTGTGTTTCTAATTCTTCAAGTGCAAAGCATCATCCGTCCTGTAAATAAAGGTGCTTCAAGGCTCACCTTGGATTGGGATTTCCCAATGCCATGTTACTAAAG
Organism: Nestor notabilis; assembly: GCF_000696875.1. Classification (NCBI taxonomy): domain Eukaryota; kingdom Metazoa; phylum Chordata; class Aves; order Psittaciformes; family Psittacidae; genus Nestor; species Nestor notabilis. The sequence goes on from NW_009926299.1 coordinate 23,121, forward strand.
CCAGCTGGAAAACTGGTCTCCCATCCCAGAAAAAAACAAGCGATACAAGAAGTTTTCCCCAAGTCTTCTCAGAATTATCCTGAAATGCAAGAAGCAAGGGCCATGGGGGAAGGACACACAAGGCACTGGGTTCTACAACTCACAGGATGCTTAGCAAGGGTATGTCAGACCCAAGTTTATATCCATATTCTACCTAATTTAGAGCAGAGATGTGATATTTCATCTCCTGTACCCACACAGATGAACTAAGCTGACATTACCAGAGGCTGAGTGGGAGCTCAGCCTCCAGGCACTGAGACGCTTCCCAAAGTTTCATTCAAACCAGCCCTTTTTCTCATACACAACTGAATATTAACGGGCCAATCCCTCCCCAAAAAGAAAACTGCAGCAGATTTGGCTCTAGATACCTCTAAGACAGAAGAAGTTTCCTTCCTTAAAGAACTTGCAAATATATATAAATGAATTAGTTGCAATGCTGATGTGCTGTTTGCAAAACAGGGTCACAACTACATTCAAAATTCAACTGGTGGGAGAAGATGACCACCATTTAATTACACAGCAGTCACCTTTTAAAAAGCAGAGTAACTGCCATCTTGCAAGTCATAACAAGAATCATCAATTCCAGCCCTGTTTAAAGTGGTTTCCACTACAGGCAACTCATCTGGCTGCATTCTCTTTTTTCCAAGCTGCTTCCAGTTTTCCAGGTTCTCCCTTCCCGTAAGCAGCTTCCAGGGAAATTTTGGAGCCATTTCTTTAGGGTATTAAATAACATAAAACTTTCTGTCTGCTGGCTTCATAAGGCCTCAGAATAATCTGTCACATCAGTTCAACGTCTTCTCTCTTTGACTCACCAGCTTCTCTCTTCTCTGAAACTCACTCTCCTATTGAGCTCGAAGTCTTCTCCTTCTCACCACCATTTGCTGGTCTACCTTCCCCACCATGCTGTTTTAAAATCACTTTTCCAGCTGCCCTTCAATCCCTGCCATAGCCCACTCAGTCCAATGGTGTGAATTCTCATCTGCTTATTACTGCAGATCTGCTTCTGCTTGTTTTAATATAAAAATGAGAAGATAAGTGATTGATACATGTGTAAATAGGTTCCACCTCAGGAAACCAGGAAAACACAACATGGCAAAAAACATTCTTGGTATTTTGAAGGTTTTCTGCCATGTTGCTCTTAAGAGGCTTTTAAACAAAACAAAAGAGAGAGCTTCTAAATGACAAAGGTGGCAAGGGAGCAGCAGGAGCACTTCATATCTTGGGTCATCCAAGAGTTGTGCATTAGACGTCTGATTTAGTCATGAACTCTGGCACAAACACTTTTGACCTCGCTGGGGAATAGGTCTGAACTAAAACAACACTGCAAGATCTACACATTTTTGAGTCATGTGTTTCAAATGAAACGTTCTTGCCCAGTAACTAACAGTCCAAACAAGGGAAACCAATATAAGCAGCACCCTAAACAATCACATGCATCTAATTGCAGCTGCATCATGCAGTGTTTCGACACGATATTCCACTTGCGCTAAGCTGTTGAATGCGCAGAACTGCATGACAGCTCTTCTGCTGCTGCAGCAGGCAGAATAATGCTGACAACTGTATGTTTGAGATGGAGGAAGACTACGGATGGGAAGTTGCAATCCCATTTGTTCAGAAAACCACCTACAGCATCTTTCCAATGGCTTCAATTTGCACGTTCAAGACACTTCCTAGGATATTTTCCATTTTAGTATCCACCAGTGTGGTACAGCTCTTCAGATGGGCAAACACCTCCTCTAAAAGCAGATTGTGACTTCAGCATAGGAGCTCAAGACAGACTAACATGTCCCTCTACCAAAAACAAGGGAACACCCCCATTTCTCCTCAGAGGGAGCATTATATTAGCAAATATGTGTGTGTAAAGCAGCAAGCAAACTATGTTGTTGGTTTTTATTTTGAGGATGCATACAGAAGCGCTATGTACTTTCTTGCACACTACACTGAGAGGTGATAAAATTAACCACTGCCAACCACAAACTTGGTGTTTAAAAACATGTATCCACCTAGCTCAAATATGCTCTGTAACTCAGACCACTGGCCTTTCCTTTGAACATGAAAAACAGCAACGGAGGATACTAAATGACGAGGGATAAAATGCATCTCGCTTTAACAACTCACCTGAGAATCTATTTTAATTAGTGCAATGTCAGCTTTTTCATCAACATCTTTAATTTTAGCTTCATATGTTTCACCATTCTTCAGCTCCACCTTCACCCGGTTTTTGTTGGTGACAACATGGGCGTTTGTCACTATCAGTCCGTCTTCTGAGACGATGAACCCTGAACCACTGGCAACAGGAATCTCCCTCTTTGAATACGGAAGTCTAAAAGACATCGGAAACAAACGTTTATCACTGCAAAAAGCTGAAAGATCACAAATCACTCTACACAACACACAGCCCAAAAGAGTTTGGTTGTTTTTAATGCCTTAGGGTACCTGCTATTACTTACTATCATTAAGAAGATAATGTGCATGCATTAGTTGAACTGAATTTTTTTTACTGCCAGGACTCTTAAATAATCTTTAATTCTTAAGCATGACAAATATTTATCATCTCAAACCCACTCTTTGCTATTACATGGCATCAATCAACATTTCTGGCACACTGTCAGCTGTTTTCAAGAACACAAAAATCAGAACAGGGCATCTTGTTTACTTGCGAAACAATTCAATGTGAACCACAGCAGGAGCTATCTTCTCCACCACATCTGCAATGAAGTTGTATTTGTGCCGCAGGCTATTAGGGTGTTCTTGGCCTGAAATAGAAACAGAAGACATGTCATGAGCTCTTCAAGTGACAAGAGAAGGGGCATTGCAAAACACCTGAATTAAAAAAAGCTCCAAGTGGATATCTTTTCCCTCCTTAAAAGTCATCTGCTGTATAACCCTTGCCCCCAGATTTTCCTTCTGCCTCTTTGTGCACCGTGCTTTATCATTAGGACAAAGGGATCCATAAAACCTTGTTTCATATGCCCACAACTGGGCCATGAGTCTGTAGCCACAGACCCTGGTTCAGTACACTGCACTGCTGGTGGCTCCCATGCATCATAGAATCATAGAATGACTTAGGTTGGAAGGGACCTTAAAGCTCATCCAGTCCCAACCCCCTGGACGGGCAGGGACACCTTCCACTAGACCAGGCTGCTCCAAGTCCAACCTGGCCTTGGATGGGGCACTGGAGGAGTGCAGGGTTTAGTCCAAGCCTGTGCTGCTCATCCTTTGTGAAAGGGATTTTGTACTCAGATGCCTCCGTTTCTCATCTCACCTCTTTTCTGGATGGTCTGTTTAATCTAGGAAGACCATACAAGCTAAACAAATGGGCTCTGTTCCTCTGCCAGAATACTCATTCTTGCTGGCTTCTGAATGCCAAGGACAACAAAGTCCTAACCCCATGTAAACCTGCAGCAGCTGCTGTGGCTCAAGCGTAACCTGGGTATGAGGTTTGCGCTGCCTCTCCCACCGATGTCCCCCCATAGCTTGTACCAACAGCCTCTGCCTGGCATCTAAGTGTACATGCACATTACACATGCTCTACACAACCGTGCTCAAGGCATCCTTTCCACTGATACCACCTTTGGTCCATCAGCTCCCCCGAGGAGCGGATCCCACCTACTCTGGAGTTACTGAACCACCCTCAAGGCTACAAAATAGATAGGCACACAAAAACAATGGGACCACAAAGCTCTGCATTCCTGGGCAGTGCTGTAACACAAAAGCTCATGGTCACTGAGTATTCGAGAGAGGTCAGGGGGATTTTCCGAAAGCAAGGGGATACCGAACTTCCTTTGTCGCCAACAGAAAACCCGTCTGCATCATCAGATGCCTAAAAATCCATTCAATCTCTGGGAAAAACTTGCAACTCTGACACAGCTTCACCTTCTCAAGCGGTTTGGGGGCAAAACATATTTTTTTGTAAACTGGGAGCAAGCAATTGGAACACCCCAAAGAGTTATTTTGTATTTCCCTAGAGGCAAGAGACACCCTTTGTTTTCACCATTTTATCTGATGCATCCATCTCGCGTTATAAAAGCACAAGCCAAATCTGTAATTGACTTTCAGATGAGTATGAATGCACTGTGCTGCTCCCATCCACCCTTGCCATTTGGCTCCTAAATCCACTCAGAGATTAAAGCAGTAAGCAGCTTGTGGATACTTTAAGTGATGGTGTAACAGGACGATTTATCTGCAGAATTGTAGGATACACAGGACTATCCTATAAAGTCATCCCAATACCTGAATCTGAAATTCCTTATCTGAATCTGAATCTGAAATTCCTTATCTGAAAACCAGAGTGGAAAACTGCACGTTGTCAAGTACATACTAGAGGCAAAAACCCATGGCAGGAGATTCAGAGGAATGATTTGGGAATAAAACATTGCTGCTTTTAATACTAACCGGATACTGGTTTCATTCTGCTGAACAACAGGTTTCAGGTGACTTACCAATGCCCTCATGAGAGGGGCGGATGCTCAAGCCAAACACCATCTGATCACTCAAGAACATGTTTTTTCCCATTTATACCCTGTGAAGCATCTCAAGGGCTTTTAAATGCAATCAGTCATGAACAGCAGCCGAGGCAGTAACCGCATAATCTGCCATTCAGTTTCAGATCAGAGTTCAGAGATGTTAATCTGCTTTATAAAGCAGCAGCGTCAATCAGGAAACTTGTGTCCTCACCTACTGTCTTCTTCAAAAGCATTCTGTGCTTTCTCTGATTTACACACAAGCTGTTGCCCTTTTTTCCCAGAAAGGCATAAGGACTTTCTGATTGACAAACATCAATTTACCAAAGGATTTATGTTCCCTTTATTAGCAACATTCAGTATCAAATGTACCCCATCATCACTATAAAGCTGACAATTATAACAGGAGTGTTTTGGAAAACTGGTAGGAGGATGAAAACCACAGTTTGGAATTAATCACTTGCATTGAATAGGAGCTTTGACAGATTATCAGATTGGATTAACACAATGCTGGGACAAAACGCTGCAGGGCACTACTGTATCCATCAATATGCTTTTTGATCTCCGCTTATAAAATGATTTCATCTCAGTTTTCTCCTCAGCTGTAGACATTCAAAGGTCACATCCTGACCTTGGAAAAGAGAGCTCCCACGGATGAAGGAACTGTGCAGAAAACACACAGCTTTTTTTAATGCCTTCAATCTTTTTTCACGTGTAGCTATTCAAGAAGAGAAAGGACGCCTAAGCTGTACGTGGTGAGACTACTAACACTTCAGCTCTGAGAGCTGCCTTCACTTGGAGTTGGAAGCTCCAAACACCAAGATTTCAGAGGCAACAGAGCTTTATGTGTAACCCTCTTCTCCTTGTGCAGTCCCAAACTACGCCACACAGTGAAAAGGTCAAAATTTCATACTCTGAATCAGAGTTAGATAAGAAATACTGATTCATGGCATACTGACCTAAAAAGCTTACAACAGCTCACCACGCCTGCCTGTTGCTTATGTATTAGGAATTCTTGCATTGTGTAACACCGTTTTGCAACAGCTCTTGAACAACTGCCCATTTCATTGGAAAACACACCTTTCTTTTTCAGCAAAAAACCAAAAGTCAAAGTACCATCCAGATGAGTTCATTGATGAATGCTAACACAGAAGAATTCCTAGCAACTGGTCTTTACCTCATGCAACAACATTAAATCTGAAGGCTATAGTAAGGGTATTAATACGCTGAGAACATCTATTACTAAGTATCTTGGGGCAAAAAAGACTCAAGACCAAAATGGTCATGAATGCCTGCATGCCATTTTCCCGTTACATACATACTTAATGCTCACCATAGCTACTTGCTCTTTGGGATTACTGAGCAATGCATCTGGGAGCTGAGAGGTGCACTTATCTTTCCTATAAGCAACCACTATCTTAGATTTGAATCACCACTAGGCACAGGCTACTACATGGAAACCTAAAATGCATAAACTCATCAATAATACAAACTAAAGCTGAGCAGATGCTCACTCCTTAACCACCATACAGTAGTTTCCAGCTATCACCAGCCACTGTAGAAGGCAACAATGGAATTCAGAACTTTGGCTTTCCTAAAACACGTATTTTCCAGCTATACTGATAGTTCAGGGTCTTTAGCACAATACGGTTTGAAGGGTGGAAGGGATACCATGCAACATCCTCCAAGCTTTCAGGTTTAAAGAGCTGGGGACTCTGTAGTGGTTTAGTGGATTGTGCTTGACTATTAAGCAACAGAAAAGCTGTAGCTTTAAGGTTTGATTGCTGATGCGGGTTTGACTATTTAATTCCCACTCCTGTATAGTGTCAGACCTACATCTAACCACCACATCCATCCTTACTAACAGGTACCACACAAGCGTGTGGCCAGCTCTTTAATTCCATACTGAAACTGATCTCAAAAATGTAGTTTTCTCGGTTCCAAACTACTTCTTTGGTATAACCAGTGTTGAAACAAGGAGAATAAAGTCACCCCATTCCTTTTCCTTTCCACCCTTCTGGAGTTTAGTTCCTAGTAAAGTCTTTTCATTGTTTTTGGGGGTTTGTGTTTGGGGCTGGAGTTTTTTATGGCAGGTTTTTCTTGTTTGTTTTTAAATCATTGAAAGGTGGGCTTGAATAAAGCTCTAGTTCCTAAATACCCTCCAGCTCGGATGTTCAAATCTTTGCAGACTGTTCCTCTTTCTATTTATACGCTGTGATTATTGTGTTTTGTACTGCTTGTTACTGAACTACTGCACAATGACCTAAATGCCCATCAGCATGGTTAAGAAACCTTTATTAATGACATTATAAAGATGATTGTTGTGAATTCAGCTAATGATCAAAAACAGACTTAAAAAAAACAACCCATAAATAGGTTACAGCACGAAAAATTCCCAAGGCAACTAATTCCTCAAGGACTTCAAAGGTGTGCTGGCTGTCAGCCCTTGAATGAAAAGGAAAATCTCTGCCAACTGGCATGAAAAGGGCTAATATCAGTAAACAAACTGCTAGGAGGCAAGACAGGAATACCAAACCATGGAAAAAAGCACAGCCAGCTGTAAACAGCTCAAATAATTTGGTTTCATAAAGATGAGCCAAAAAACAAATTAAGATCTGGATTCTGATTAGGTCATTACTCAAAGTGATGCTTTAATGTTTAGCACTCAGACATGCTGCTTTTGGTAATATTTTGAGCTAGACTGAAAAGATGCTCTGGAGATAGAAATCTCATAAAAGTAACCTCGCCCCTTCTGTTGTGAGAACTGTATTTGCTGCTCTGGAAGGTCTTCTCTCAGTGTAGGTCCACCTCTTATGAGCTTCTCAGTCAGAAATGGATCTTTTTCCCCATCTAGTTTTCATGTGTTTTCCTCCTTTCAAAGTAGTTCTGCTCCCATCCATCAGGACCAGCTTGGGTCGCTGCCCATTCTCTGCTTTCCCATTGCACCCAGCGTAGCTAGCTTGTGCTAAGGCATTCCCAACAGTCCCATGTCCCTTTTTCACTGTCTGAAGCGAAACCCAACACAATTAGCTTATTCAGTGGGACTTTTAGTCTTGGATACAGAGAGGGGGAAAATAGGCACACCTCAGCAACCACCAGCAAGTCTCTCCCTTGCTTGGTGTGACCACACCAGATATCATCATGTCCTAAGTCAAAAAGCTCTGATTCAGTCTGGAATCAACCCTTCCATTTCTTTACAGACAGCAAGAAACTTTCATTCCCATTAAGATTAAATAAAAACCCCAACTTCCCATAAAACACTAATCATAAGGCAGCTGCAACTATCAGCATTTGTAATCTTACAGCTGCTAAAGACGATGCTATCGTGCAAACTTCAGTGAGGGTGCAACACCTTCTACCAGTTCATCATTATGAAAAGTAAAATGGCCCTGTCCTTCCAGGAGAAGGAGTCCCATGGTCTCCTAAAATCAGTGGAGGAAAATAGGGTTTGAGACCAGAGACCTATGGTTAATCTATCTGCTTCCATTAACTCCATAATCATCAGAAGTCTGTCAATTAAATCCTTGCCCAGTAACACAGAGGACAAGCAGAGGCACCATAACCCGATGAAGTTTGTGGGCTAACTAAATGTATTAAGCTACTTAGGTTGCTGAAAACCATAGAATCCCAGACTGGTTTGTGTTGGGAGGGACCTTAAAGCTCATCCAGCTCCAACCCCTGCCATGGGCAGGGACACCTTCCACTAGAGCAGGTTGCTCCAAGCCCCTGTGTCCAACCTGCCCTTGAACACTGCCAGGGATGGGGCAGCCACAGCTTCTCTGGGCACCCTGTGCCAGCGCCTCAGCACCCTCACAGGGAAGAGCTTCTGCCCAAGAGCTCATCTCAATGTCCCCTCTGGCAGGTTAAAGCCATTGCCCTTGTCCTGTCCCTACAGGCCCTTGTCAAAAATAGATGATTACTTCCTCCTGTAGTCACTGTTTGCCTGACGTTATATTCATATACACAGTTCCAGGGTCTGAAAGAACATCTTGGGCTTGGGATTCTCTGCAGAGTGAAGCCAAAAGGGCTTAAGCACTCACGAAACCTCTGGGCTGACAGAACCAGTGACTACAAACACAAACCGCAAGACTGCAAAGTTTAACTTGGAGAACTTCCACCTTCCCAAATAAAACTCCAACCTCTGGGGTTTGTACAAACTCCCATTCATGTCCTATAGGAAAACGTTAAAACCTCTGACACTTCTATGGAAACAAAAACTCCAGCAAATGTGCTTAGCTCACCCTGAAAATGGTGGTATCAGCAAGCTCCCCTGGAGAGACGCAAGGAAAAAGTGATGTATGGGAATCACGGAACACTTCCAGAACCTACTGTTTTTAAAGAATTAAGCTGCAAGCCTAAATATTCCCCTTCCTATTCAAGGATAAATTGTGTAATGCACCAAAAAAGGGATATTACGCAATGAAAACACCAAGAAAATAAGAAACAACATTCTACGTATCATAGAGTAACTTTTAGAGCAATGGAGAGAGTTTTGAGAGGTCTAAACCACAGCACCTTGCTAATAATTGCAGTATGAAATCAGTTATTTTTTTCCCCGTATAATCCAATGAGAAATTCAAGATACTTCACAGATTTCTGAGGAGAAAATCTGTATCATTGTGACATCCCCAAAAGCACAAATATTTTCTTAGCACTAAATAAAGGAGAGATTCCAAGCATTTTATTCTTCCCAACAGTAAAGTGCACAAGCCTGGTATTCACTTAAAATACTTCCTGCAGCAAGAACCACTGCAAGATTAAAATGAGGATTTAAAGTAAAATCGCTTTCTGGCATGAATAGAAGCTTGGAAAGGGAAAGTAAAGTCCATTTTAATCATCATAATATTTAGATGATCAGTTCTTTTTTGACAACTTTTAACAAGGTCACATGAAACAAAGATCTTGCAAGCAAGAGGCTTTGAAATCTGTATTTTCTCTGCTAATCCAGAAGCCTGAATAAACCATTAATTTTAATCACTGATTTTAAACAAACAAAACCCAAAGCTGCCAAGCTAAACAGAACAGGGAATCTGTATGGAGCTGGTAGATCAGAACAGCTCTCGAATTGATGGTAACACAGAACAGTTTTCAGGCCAGTGTGTGGTCGCTCATATGGCATGTTTGAGTACAAAAATGAAGGAGAATAAATTGCACTTTTTAATTGATATTCTTAAGAACAAAAGCTGATTTTACCGATTTTCAGGGAAAAGGTTGTGAAAGTGTAGGCAAAGCCCACCAGCAGCAGGCTGTTCTTCCTGGTGCTGCAGGGGCTGCTGCGATGCACTGGATCACTTGGTCTCAGCAGGCACCCTATTCCCAACTGCTGACCACAAATAAGTGCTTACCCTGATCAGAGTTTAAGAGGGTAGGTTTTGGAAGATGCAAATGATGAATAGATAAAGGCAGACAATTGTAACAGGAATGACCAGGGTCCATGAAGAGCACAACACATACACAGCTCCTCTGCATTTATAAAACAATAAAATAAGAAAAAAGAAGGATTTGAAGATAATTAAACTGTAAAGCAGAGAGTCTGCAGAGAACTTTGGTGCAGTCTCTTTGGTGAAGCTTCATTGTCAGTATGAAACAGACCTCTTTGGCCTCCAGACCCAATGTAATTCAAGGCTTTCTTGCCACTGAAATCGGTCAGTGGGCAACGTGCCATCAGCTTTCTCGCAGTAAGTTCCTATATAAATTCAGATTTCCACTTTAATTTTGGGCCAGACAGGAACTTTTCCTACTTCTTATCTATATGGCAGAATAAGTAATAAATGAATCAGATAGAGAGTATTTTCTATTGCAACTCAACCACTGAATTGCTAGATAGAAGTCAAACAGTCCGAACGTTCTGCAGGAGGAGGAACAGTCAGGACATGTGCATCGTGGTCTAAGCTGTGTTACTCAGTCTCTAGGCAACTTGTGAAAAGATTCTGAATACTCAGTGTCTTTAGATTTATCTTTAAAATGGGCATAGCTCCTGTTCTATCTCACGGGAATAGGCTCGGGCTTTAGCAACCCTTGCAGAACCTCACATGAAGAAATATGTATATAAAGCCTCCCAGAAATTCCAGAAATTCTTCTATAAACCAAGTGCACCGGCTGCCCCTGCAAATAAAGTCTCACAATTACAGCAGTAGCGAGCAAAAGCAATAGATTTGCAAGCTGATGAGGCTCAAAAGCAACTCAAGCATAAGCAGGGAGGTCGGAATCCAGAGCGGAGCGACAGCTCCATCTAACACAACAGGAAACTGCGATCCCTTCTGTAAACACCAGCGGTGAGGTGGGAGGAAACCAACTTGTGCATAAACAGGCAGCCCTGGAGCCCCGCGCCGGAGGAACGCAGGCCTGCGAGGTGGAACACGCTGTCCCTGCAGCGGCATTGCCATATTAATACAGTGCTGAGCCCGGCCTCACTGGGGGAGATGACAAATTAATTGCAAGCCAGCAGCCCTGTGACAAAGATGCATGGCTATGGGTGGCCATGCCAGCAGACTGGTGTGTCTGGAGGATGAGGAGGGAAGGCAGGGTGCAGGAGGATGCTCAGCTACCAAAAGAAAAGGGTGAAGAGCAATTCAGGACAAGGGTAAAGAGTGCTGAGCTCCAAAACATCATTACAAGTAGTCCTGCCTAAACTGGAAACACTAAGAAATGTAAGTCAGGTACTTGTGGAAAAGAGTCTGCCTGATTTCCTGCAGACAGATGAAAAGAGTATTTCAGTCAACAGGTTAAAGCAGTTAGAGCAGACGTGGTATTCTCTGCTCTGCTGAAGGCTGAAAATACAACAGATGAGTCAGGAATAATTTCTCCTCTCCTTTTCCAGCCCTGCTCAGTTTATGTCCCTTCCAAGCCGGGTCATCACCCTGTGCTACCTCCCAGCTCCACTCATCACAGGCAGAGAACCAGCAAAACAACCTCGAAACGCCTATTAAGTAACAACAACATGGTAATTCCTATATCCTACTTGTATCCAACAGCTGCCTGACCTTGAAGATTCTTCTTAACATTATTAAAACCATTAAGGTCTCATTTTAAGTATGTGAGAAACTTTCCTGCTGCATCTTTAGAAGAAATCCCTGCTTGAGAGAGATTCAGTTTCAACTTCCAGGAACCCTGCTATGAAGACACCAGGGAATAAAAACAAGTTCTTGTTTTCATGCTTTTTCAACATTCTTCTTTCTCTAAAAAGAAACCTTAAAAAAAGCCTCTTAAGATGCAAGGCTAAAAAAAGCCTCTGAAGATGCTGCTTCTCTGCAGCTGGAGAAGGCATTGATTTCACCACTTTGCTGGGGCAGTGACCAGAGATGATATACAGAAGGATCAAATCCACCTTAAAATTTCAAAACAGTAGTAAAACATACACACTCCTCCTACTCGGGGCTTTACAACTGTATGATACATAAACCCAGCGTAACTACAAACTCCTCAATATCCACATAATGAACATATCCTTCCGCCTCTGGGGGTATTTTCTACATCTGTCTTAAAGAACCACTCTTAAGACAGTCCAGATTTAATGTAGATGTTAGAAATCAATGAGTGCTTGGGAAACAAACCTGGAGTAATGCAGACAGCACTTCTGCCATCCTATATTGAGAGCTACGGAAAGGAAGTGGCACTGCCACTGGTGACACGGCCACTGTCACGCAGCGCCCTGCTCCACTCCATGTATAGTTTCTCCTGAAAGGTTAAAAGAGCAGCAGTGTTCTATTTCACCCTCTCAAATATGCATATTTCTATGATATTATATTCTAGTTGCTGTATTCACGGCTCCCCTATCAATATTAACTCTTTACATAGTGGCTTTTTTATCCACACATCTATTCTGCTTTATTTTATGGATCTGAATATTTGTTGTCTTTTATTTATAAGCGGTTTCTGCTTGCTCACTTTTACTGTCTGAATACAAACGAAAACAAGGCTTAGCCAAGCTTTACCTCTATAGATAGAGGTCTACACGCAGATCTCTGATGCAGAATGGGCAGACAATGCCAAACAGCACATACGTTGTCCTGGAAAAAGGCATGAATCATCCCTTTACCACCACAAACGCTGAAGTATGAGATTACTGGGGGGGGTTGTGTTTCTTTTGGGGGTGGGATGGTGGGAGGGGAGAGAGTTGTTTGGGTTTCTCTTCCTCATTAGTGCTCACATCCACCTACTTCTTCGCCAAAATGACTTTCCGCAATGCAGATTGACAGATCATCGATGCTGTTTGCAGAACGGAGCCAAAACTGCAGTCTGCAAGTTTAAGAAATAGAGTAATGGAAAAGAAAAGTCATGGAAAATGGAGCAGCAATGCTGGCAAGGGGCAGAGAAACGAGCAGGGACTCCAAAGCTCAGTTTGCTCTTAGCTCTGCTACTGGCTTACTGGCTGACCTTGAGCAAAGCTCTTTATCTTCCTCTGCCCTAGATTCACTATCTGTAACGTGGGGTAATGACATCGGCCCCTGGATAAAATATTGTGAGCTTCTGCTAATGCTCTGCTAGAGAGACTGTTTCAGATTTTAGACCACTACGTAACTTCCATGCATGGTTACTAGATGTAATATGTTTTATTTTATCCATCACTTGTTTGTCAATCAAGATACGTGCAAATCCAATTACTACCAGAAACATGGGGTGTTTTGAATTCTAACCACTGTAGCTCTGTCTCACTGATACTTCATAGAGTTCTTGAATGGTTTGTGTTGGAAGGGACCTTAAAACTCATCCAGTTCCAACCCCCTGCCACGGACAGGGACACCTTCCACTACAGCAGGATGCTCCCAGCCCCTGTGTCCAACCTGGCCTTGAACACTGCCAGGGATGGGGCAGCCACAGCTTCGTCCACAAGACTGGATATAGGAACTGTGCACTGCTTGTGCCTCCCTCCTGCCTCACCAAAACCAGTCAGGGAAATGGAACAACTGAAAAACCTGATAAAATTTGATGGGGGAAAATGAGAGACATAAGAACAAGGTTTGTTTAACTAGCAACAGAAAAGTTTAAGGGGGAGCCTGTAGCATAGCAATGCCACTGCCCCAGCACTGGTGCCAATAACTCACCACTGCTTGCACCAACAGGACCAGTGAGTGTCCTGGTGCCAGGCTGCAGTTAAAGTGCAATAAAAGCTGATGGATCTGCTCACGCACTACACACACACACGTATTTTGTTGCAGTGCGTGTTCATGCGCATGCACACATTTTTGTCTCCAGCAACAAGCTCCTGGCAGAGCACTTGCAATGCATTGCACAACCCAGCTGGCTTCCAGCCTTTTGCTTTGTCTTATCAGGGCACCAGCATATCTGATATTAACCCAGAAATTGAAGAGCTACCCTGTCTAGTTGTCTAATTCACTTCCACTCACTAAAACATGGCAGCCAAGACCTTCTCAATTCACTAAGCTTTAAAATAACCACTTGCCTGTGTCCTGTCTTACAAGCTCAAATTATAAGTGCCCTGTACCTTCAGATGTGAGGTCAACATCATCAGTTAGTACAAGGCCAATGAATTCTTTAACTGCCTTTCAATACAGGCGAGTTGTGACTTATTTTTTAGTTATATTCTTCTCTCTCAACACATCTGGGACTCACAACGAGCTGTACCCAGAAGGCAAAATAAAGTCTGTCTTTCTTCCTACGTCCTGAACACAGCCTCCAAAATAATACTAGATATTCACTTGGTCCCAGTTACAAAAGCTGTGGGACCTACTGCCAAGTCCAGCCAGGGATCCTAGAGGCCCTAGCAGTTTATGGGAGTGAGGAATGACCTTATTTGCAACCAAAGTGAAGCTCCCCAGCACCCCGGTTTCTATTTCCAATGCTGCTTTCTTCCACTCCAAGCACACATAAATTCACATTTGAAAAATATTTTCCAGCTTCTCCTATTTCTTGGAAGGCAGAACCTTTCCTTTAACTGCTCCATCACATCCAAACTCTGCTTAATAAGACTCCTGCTGCTTACTCACGGCTGTAAGTATCCCTGTCCAGTCCACAGGTACCCTTTAAGTTTCAAAGCCCAGAAGATGAAAGGATTGAATCTTTCCTTGTTCCAAATCTGTATTTACTGACCTGAGTGTTTGAAGTCTAAAGACTACAGAACGACTGCCGGCTCCCCGGGAAGGAAATCTCGATGTGGAGAGGGGAAAAGGTGAGCTGCTTCAGACAAACCACTTCTTACAGCTCCCTCCTCTCAGGGCTGAATACTTGGCTTTGGAAAAGCTTTTTAATCCCACACTTGGGAATTGGTTCTCTTCTGGAAATATGTTACTATTTATTTCCATTGCCTTCAGCTGTCTCTTCCCTCCCTCCCCTCCTCCTGCTGCTGCAAAAGAGACTGAGGAAAATCCAAGAGGAATGACTTTCAGACCACCCAAACACAACAACTGAGGGAGGTGAAGGCAGCTAAAGAAAACTAACAGCACTGAAGCACTCATTTGTGCATCGGTTCCTTACCACCTGGTCTTCTCAGGTCGTTTCTATTAGACTCTACATGTGCCAAGCCACCTGCAGTGGTCCCCCAATGTATTTCTACCACACGAACCATCATAGGCCTGTTGTTATCATTTGGGAAACAGCTGAGAGCCAAGCTCATAACAACAATATCAACTTTCCTCCTGATAAATATCTGGCTCTGTTCCTGCCTTCCCAGGTTTCTCAGCTGAGTTTCTCTTCCTGCCCTGATTATTCATTCCTGCAAGGCTTAGCACTGCCAGCCCGTTAGCCCCGTCTGTGTGCCAGCCAAGGAATTCAGGCAGGTCTGTCTACTGCTCTTTCCCATTCTCTGCTGCACGGGTCGCATTCTTATGCTGGTGTTAAAGGGCTCTATTAATGACAAATGGTTTATTGACCGTGGAGGTCCTTTTCTTCTGCCAGATAATGACACAGAGTCACTTGGATGCAGTTTGGGTGCATTTCAAAATACAAAGTCAGCCACTTTGCAAGAAACTGAGTTTGAATAATAGTTACTGGGATACCACATCAGACATAGGAAGCCCAATAAAAACATGAAAACATAAAAATCTGGTCCAAAAAAGGGGCAGATGAAAGTTAGGAACTGAGAGTAACCACGAGGAACTTCCTCCTTCTTAGTCTGGTCAAAGGACAAATCCAGGTCAGTTTGTGTTTTACAGTGTGAAGAGCACAGCATGGAGAGAAGGGCACACTGTCCTAAAACGCCTGCCAGCATTTGCTGGGAGAAGTGAGGAGGGGAAGGAGGACTGGTTTGTGTGTTGAACATCCCAAGCCTTTATCCCTTGGTTGGCAGGAGGGATTTAAGAGCACCAAAACTATATTTGCAGAAGAAAAAGAAAACATCCTCCCAGCACACTGAGCCTCAGCACACTGAATATTGAGGTCTCATTGCACTGACCTCACTTCTGTGTGTGGGATGAGCTTTACACAGTTGTGGTTTCTGCTCAGAGGACATTCACCTTCTTTCCATGGTACCAACGCACACCGTGCTGCAGATCTGAATGCTCTCTGCCAACATCTCTCATGTCCTTCATGGGAATTGAAGAAGACTCCTCTTGAGAAAGCTGCAACACTAATGAAAGGGGTCTATCGGCCACCATGCTCATCACTTGCCTCATCTGACTTTAGCAGAGGTGAACGCGCTTCAGTCCTGCTCCCATCCCATACTAATTTAACTGATGCTTTACCCGCCCTCCTTGCTGCTAAAGGGGCTTCTCCATGTGGAGCCTGGTTTGCCCCTTCTGCGCTCTGCCTGGCTCGCAGAGCAAGCTGGGGGCTGATCCCGCACCTCAGAGCACATCACCAGGGAGCAGGAGACCTGCTCAGCACCTCGTGCCACCCGGCTGCACCCGTCCACTCAGCAATGTCTAGGGCTGAGGCTTGTGAAATTTGTCTGGAGTTATTTTAAGGCTCATGATCACCATGTGTTAGCATGAGGGTGCTGAGGCGCTGGCACAGGGTGCCCAGAGAAGCTGTGGCTGCCCCATCCCTGGCAGTGTTCAAGGCCAGGTTGGACACAGGGGCTTGGAGCAACCTGCTCTAGTGGAAGGTGTCCCTGCCCGTGGCAGGGGTTGGAGCTGGAGGAGCTTTAAGGTCCCTTCTAACACAAACCAGTCTGGGATTCTAGCATAGGAATACATCCCCCTTACGCACACAGAGCCAGGGCAGCCTTCCCCTGCCTCTCCCGCATCTGCTCATAAATTTGACGAGTATTTGAAAAGATGCACCGAGAATCTCTGAATGACCAAATCAGCACCAGCAGTGGACTTGAGAAGATGAAAATTGAGGAAGACAAAAAGTTTTACTTTATTTTATGCACTATGCACAATATCGAACTTGACCAAATACTAAAGTGATGTGAAAATTAACAATAACAACAACAACAAAATTGCTTTCCAAACACTTCCTCTACATTCCCTCATCTCCCTGGGCCACTGCAGTGTATTCACCAAGTTATTTATATAGATATGTTCCTATGGAAGCATAGAAATACTTTACCAAAGATAACTCCATCTCTAGGTAGCAAAAGCACTCCTGAAAATGAAGTCTAAATGAAATTAAAAATTAACAACTCTAAGGAGCCACATATGAGGCGATGGCTTTTCAATCCAGCCCCAGGGAATGGCATTTCACAAGCCCCCTCTAAGTTCTTTATATATGAAAAAAGCTTTGCTTGCAGGGATGTTTGTTGTGGTCTAGGAATAAACACGTGCTGCTGGTCAGCTTCTCTAGCACCTTCCTTTTGTCCCGAGTGATATAGGAAATGAGCATCACTCCAGCCAGAGGTGCAACAGGGCAGAACCATTGTCTGGATGTACACACGGTGTATCTGCTGCGGTGAGTTTTCATAGAACCCTAGAAAGGTTTGTGTTGAAGGGACCTCAAAGCTCATCCAGCTCCAAGCCCCTGCCACGGGCAGGGACACCTTCCACTAGAGCAGGTTGCTCCAAGCCCCTGTGTCCAACCTGGCCTTGAAGACTGCCAGGGATGGGGCAGCCACAGCTTCTCTGGGCACCCTGTGCCAGCGCCTCAGCACCCTCACAGGTGCTGCCTCAGAGCTCATCTCAATCTCCCCTCTGGCAGGTTAAAGCCATTCCCCTTGTCCTGTCCCTCCATCCCTTGTCCAAAGCCCCTCTCCAGGTCTCCTGGAGCCCCTTTAGGCACTGGAGCTGCTCTAAGGTGTCCCCTTCAGGAGCCTTCTCTTCTCCAGGCTATTTTCCTACACAAGGTCTATATGCAGCCTGTGCATGGTCCATGCAACATACCAGAGGCCCGTGTTACCTCCAGCTCCAACACAGCCTGAATTCTGCAAGCATTCAGCAGAACAGACCAAGAAAACAATATTGGTTTCATGAATTGACAATAAAACTCACAAGGCATTATATTATACTGGAGGTCAGGAAACTGTAGCGTGAAAGCTTGAATTGTGTCCAGTGTCAGTAAATGCCAGCAATGTTCCATGGAGCACAACGCAGCTTTGAAACCGAGGGGGAAACCAGTGGTACAAGAAATCGATTGTATCAATACCAGAGCTCTATGTTCTATCTGTAATGGAGGATCAGCACTTTGCCCAAGCTGAATGTATAGTCGCTATACATCAGAATACTCTTCTGCTGAAGTGATGATGGCTAGATCTAGAAAAGGACTTGTTTTTAAAGAAAGACATGCAGAAATGGTACAACCTACACCAAAAGAATCAGTCCTCAGTGGAACAGCACTGATTTACTGTAAGTCCAGAAATAAAGGTGGAATTCATGCTAATTTTTACACATTACCCCCTGAACTGAGTGGTTTGGAAGGCGTGTGCAGCCTCAGCTTACACGATTTAAGCCAGTCTGTGTTATGGATTGCATCTTGTAAAGATCATCCCGTTTATCTCCTGGGAAGGTTTTGCCTTCACGTGTCACATCCTGTGCTCCTCATCCCTACAAGCCTGAACACTTCAGTGGGAGACTCCGTCAACTCCATCTGCACAGCCAGTTTCATAACCCAACGATGCGTCCTGATGCAGTTTACAAACAACCCGCATCCATCCCGCGGCTCCAAGTACTCAAGTTACATCCGATTCAACTAAAATAACAACTAAATAATAGGAATGCTGAAGGACAAATCCTACCAGGTGTATTGTTACTTCTCGACAGCCACTCCCATCCTCCAAAGACAAAACTAAAAGCCCACCCTAGGGTCGGCTTAGCACGCTGTTAAGCTACAAGTATCCCCCTCTTTAGCCAGTTTATTAGTAATGATAACTAAAAGCATCTCTTAAAACGAGCGAGGAGCTCCTGCTCTGCCGACATCTGATCATAGATCCGATTTTCAGGGCTCTGACATTCCCGGCTTTACTTCCCAGGGCATTTCACCGGGACACGGCGCCCGGACGGGACCGCAATCAGGGATTTCTCCCACATTTCTCGAAGTCCCGCACCCGTACTGGCTTCCCCGGGTTTGCAACCAGCTTCCCTCATGTACCAGCCCGGCAGCATCCCTTCTGTAGGCGGAGGGACGGGGGAGGGCGGAGATGTTTAGTTTTGAAGTTGGATATAGGGCTGTTTTCCTTCTTCCCTGACACTTGGCAGACGAAGCCCAGCGCTGCATTCCCGCTCTACTTTCTCACTGAACCGGAGCACCAGGCTGGAGCCAGCCCTTCCCTTGGCCCCTCTCCTCCCTGGTCCAGCCAGAAGCTCCAGTCCGGGCGGAGGGGACAGACGACGATGGGGCCGAAGCCTCACCGCGGGGTCCCCGTCCCTGCAGTCCCCGCTCTCCCCTTACCCTGCCCGCATGCTCCGCGCTGGATGGCGATGATGGGCGGCTGGC